>NW_023046278.1:0-62420 GCF_011762505.2 Arvicanthis niloticus
TACTGACTCAGCTGCTAAACAGTAGATTCTAGACTTTATCCCAAGACTCTTCTTCCCAAGCACAGTTGCTTCCTAGCTTGAGACTTGTTGCGGTCAGTCTTCCATCTGCTGTATCCCCCTCCCTGTGTCCCCTCATCTCTTCTTCTACTTAGGGAAATTATAATGGCTCCTGAGTATTAAGATTTTTTTTTCATGTGATAGTGGGGTTCCACATATTCTCCAAGATGTCATCTTGTCCAGTTCTCACAACTGATGTGTGGGCAGACATTGTCCTTCCCATGAGACAGATGTGAATCCTGAAGCTAGGGAAGGGGGCGTGACTATGCACTCCCTATTCACCAGGGATTGCTGAGAACCTCTGGATCATTCTAGATCACATTCCCTTTTCTTCCTGAATGTTTGGGACACCAGTCTAAATGTGTGAACTTTGAGGAGCCATTTGCCCTTGCTAGGTGCTGGTGAGGAGACTGAGGCTCTCTGAGCCCCATTCCAGCTGTGCTTTTCTCTGGCTCTGTTCTGCCCGTATTACCCACAAGTCTCCAAGAATTGATTTTAAATCCACAGTGGTGATGATGATGAAGAAGAAGAAGACCATCATCATCATCTGCAGCAACAGCATCAGCAGCAACAACAACACTACACAATATTATTGAGTCAGCCATATGAGCTAAGACCAGGCCAGTCACATACCATAAAAAATCTCATTTAATCCTCACAAAAGCCCATGTAGGAGAAGCTTATCACTACTTTTCCATTTACAGAGAAGGACACGGAGGCAGGGGGGGATGTTAAATAAGGCATCTAAGTGACAGTCATTCATACACAGGTCACATGCCCGATGCACAAAACAAAGGGTTCAACTGTTAAGCAACATAGCCCCCCTATAACTGTATATGCTCTGAGACTTGGAACTATCCACAGACTGGAGGCAGAGGCCAAAGACACACACCCGCTGTGGAATGAGACCTCCTGCACTAGAGGGCTTTAGTTCATAACAGCTGTGGGGGAAAAGCCACTGGTCCACTGTGCCCTCCCCTCAGCAACATCTGACAGGGGTCCTGTTAAGCAAAGAGTCAAAGGGATATGTTTTACTTGTTTTTTTTTTTTTTTCTTTTCTTGAAATAGGCTCTCACTATGCTGCCACACCTGTACTTAATGCCCAGGCTTCAGAGAACCTTCTGAAGCTTGGTATAAAGATCAGCGGTGGATATTTTGTTTGTTTGTTTGGAATAGCTGTTACTCTGCATGCGTGCTAACGTTGCCTTGAAGCGCTGGCCAGGAGCCAGTGTCTTGTGTTTTCCAGATAATACCATCTCCTTTCTATCTACAGGTCTGGTTGCCCTGAACTGGCTGGCCAGTTCCAAGTCCTCCACAGCTCTGTTGCAGCTTTTTTTTTTTTTTTTTTTTTTTTTAAAATTTTCTCTCACTCACTTCTCTGATGTATACAGCCTATTGCCTGGCCAGGAGTGGGGCTCTGAGCTCCTCTCTGTGCAAGTCCAGTTGCTTCAGACAGGCTGTTGTCTTTACTAGTGGTCTCTGCTCACCAAAAGCTCCTTCTAAATTGCCATCCTCCCCAAGATTGCTCTGCTGAGTTTATTCTGATCTTTCTTTCAAATTGCAAGTTGAAGAGATTGTGCAAATTAATATATACGAAGCACCCAGCACACGCTGATTGGCTGTGCAGCAGGTACTCAAGGATCTGAAGTGACTCTTTGTCCCACATTCCTTACTACCCCTCTCTCCAAATAAATTCTTTCAGATTTTCTCACACATAGACATTCACCACCACCACCACCCCCACCACACCACCCCCCCCCCCCACCCAGATGGCTGGATGCAGAGAGCACATGGGATCCCAGCAGAGCTATGAGGTTCATTAGCTATATGTTTCAGTTAGTGTTTTACAAGTTGGTAACAAATTGGGTGAAGGGCAGCTAACTGAAATTAAAGAAATGGGATTGCTAACACTTACTGAGTTCTGTACTACCTGTGAGACAGTGTATTTGGTATTTTATAAACATTATAATATTTTACCCATGTAATAAATACTATAGAAGGCTAGGTTCTAACATTTAAAAATATTGTCACACAATATTTATGCATATCAATATTAAAATATGTATAATATACATATATATAACACATATATAATATAATATGGGTATACAATGTATAATGACCCAATCAGGGTAATTACCATCTCAAATATTTTGATATGGGAGGGTCTCACTATATTGCCCAGGTTGGTTTCGAATCCCTGAACTCAAGGGAACATCCTGTTTCTGCTTCCCAAATGCTTCCTATAATAACATTGTCACCATCCTACTGTTTAACTTTTTTGTTTTTCCTGGAAGTCAAAGAGCTGGATCTGAGCTGAGAGCCCTGTTCCAGAGCTGAACTTTTAACTGGAAGCCTAAAAGAAAGAGAAATGTAGATTCCCTGCTTTCGGAGTCTCCTTCAGCTTTACAGGAAGGAAGGACTGAAAGAACTCAAGGACAAAGAGGAAGAGAAGGAAACATTCATTGTATGATGCCCATGTCAGGGCTATCTGCCCAATTATGCCCAGAAGAGCTGAACTGAAAAGAATTTCATGGGGTTAGATCCCTGACTCTCCCTCCCTTCTCTCCCAATAGTTACAATAAATTCTCCAATGTCTAGTTGCTTGGTGGTGGGAACTTCCAGAGCCCTTTGTAGACTGGGAGGCTTAGAAAGAGAATTACAACATCTGAGGTTAGACTGGTGCAACCTTAGGCATGTCCCAGAGACCAGGACTTGGGACTCTCCTAGGCTCAGACAAAACACACACCTCTCATGGCCCTTCTGGGGTAAATAGTGCTGTGACCTTAAAGGTCTGTGGAATGGGAAGGACACCAGAAAGAGTCATCCTTTGCCTTTTCGGTCCTTGGATCTATAATTGGATTGAGCCAGGATGAGAACAGAACCAAACAACCAGAACCTTAGTTCCAGCTCTGAGCCTCTTTGGTGTTCCTTTTCCCATGTCACTGAATAAGGACCCTAATGCCCAGGCTAGTCCAAAGCAATCTCACATAATTGTACTGACTTCTGGGGGCAGATCACTGTGTCCAAGGCTGGGAGACTTATAAACACCTATGGCATTTTATATACCAAATCTTAGCCTACCCCAGGCCAGGCCAAACTCCTTGATCTGCCACCCTGGATTCTGATCAAACAACCTCCTCCCCTCTCCCCTCCCCCTCCCCCCCCCCTCCCCCTCCCCCTCCCCTCCCCCCCCTCCCCCTCCCCCTCCCCCTCCCCCTCCCCTCCCTCCCCCTCCCCCTCCCCTCCCCCTCCCCTCCCCCCCTCTCCCCCTCCTCCTCCTCCTCCCTTCCTTCTCCTCTTCTTCCTCCTCCTTCTCCTCTCCTTTAACAATGCACCTCATCCCAGATGTGTACTTGTGACCTTAGGCACTGGAGGAGACTCTTCCTTTGATCCCACTGGTTGCAAAGTCCTGGTGGCTTTTACTGCAGTAGCTGGCGGATCTTGCAGCTGTCCTTCTCCCTGTCCCTGGCCAGGGCTACCACGCCTTTATTACCACATAGCTTCCAACCTGGCTTCATGTTCCTCTGTGCTTTTCCCCTCATAACAACCACTGGGGTGGTTAAGTCTAGACATTTCACTCCCTGGCTTGGGGGCCCCTCTTTGTACACCTCACTCTTCTGAGGCAAGACGTCTAGGCTCTTTCCCCTGGCCAGAAAATGACCTTTATCCTATCTTCCCTGTTGTGTCCAGTGGCATGCATTAGCTTTGTCATGGCTTCCTGGCCAAACCTGTCCACGTGCACATCTGTATTTTGGAATCATTCTTCCTCATCACCTGAAATGTCCTTTATCCATGGGAATCATCTGGTGAGCTCGTAGTTATCCTTCACAACCAGGCTCAAGTCTCACCCCACAGGCGGAGATAATCACACTCACCCCATGTGCCACCATCCTACCCCACACCTTCTCAAGGCCTTTTGTAGTCTGTCTTCTAATGTGTTTTGCTTAGAGGAATTCTGCACCCCCCCCCCCAAGCTGGCTTTAAGAAACCCTTTCACCCAATGCCCTTGGCACACTCTAAGTCCCGAATACAACTTGTTGATGTGTATGGTAATGTTGGTTTTCCTCTACAAAGCAAGCTTCCTGGGGGGGGGGGGGGGGGGGGACAGTCCCCTTACTTAGGGAGAAAAATGACTTCAAGCGTCTTAAAACTGTAAAACCCTGCTATGAGCCTCTTATTCTTACCTGGCGGTTCTTTTGTCTTCTTTATTGTGTAGTTGTGGCCTGAATTAAGTTGCTTGTGTTTCCTTCATTTCCCACCTCTGATCTTTATCTGGTGTGTGTGTATGTGTGTGTGTGTGTGTGTGTGTGTGTGTGTGTGTGTGTTTACTGGATACGTAGCAAGAACACATTATGGCTTTGCTTATTCCCAGAGATGTATACAAAGCAGCCTCTGAAGAAGTATTAGTATCAGGCCGATGCTATTATCTGCATTTTATTAATTAACCCATACATCTCCCTGCCAGTCTTCCTTTTCTACGGGCTTCTTTGCAGCAATGCTGTGTGCTTTTGCTGTTGGTAAATTGGCACAATAAATCTGACGAGGCCACCTCTATTTCCAGCAACCCGCTTAACATTTTATCACAGGGCTGTGGTCTCAGGATTGAAGTCGGTTAAAAAGATTAATACCGTTTAATACCACCCAGAAGGAAGATGCCAGAAATGTGTTTAAGGTCCGGTTTATTCATGTCTTCATTTCCTTTGTGCGTGGATTGTGATAAGCAGAGCTATCCTTTTTAGGCTGATGCTAATAACTACTTAAAATGATTAAGGTAACTAGTTATTTCCTGTAAGAAAATTGCTCTGCTGTCATTAACACAGAATTAACATGGCTCCCGTTTCATCTTCGGCGTAGCCTTTTGCCCCCAGTTGCTTTAAATAAACAGAACGCCTCTTCAGGAGACTGAGCTCTTTCCTAAAAGATGGGCTGAAGAGACAAGAAGACAAAATAAAAAGCTTTTCAGAGCCCATCACCTGGGGAGCTACCCGCTGGGAGTGGCTCTTGGCTTTGGTCCATCCATATTGCACACCCATTTTTCTTATTTGCCCTGGGGCTTGGCAGAAGGAATTAGCATGCCTTCCATTACATCTGTGTGGACTGAGCAATGTGGACGGCATCAGTGACTCTCGGTGCTCCTAATCTCTTGGGGCAGTGGTTCTAAAATCTTCTCTCACCTGGACACCTGGCTAAGACGTGGAGGTCTCATGGGAGCATTCTTGGTTTTGACAAAGACTCACCAATTTCTGATAGGGGCATGAAACAAAGATCATTGGTAGTGTCCTAATTGTTAATGGTAAGTCCGTCAATATCCAGTCATGGGCATTGAGGGTTTAAGCGTAATCCCACGATCCACGGTGGTTGGGGCTGCTCTACTTGGAGTCTTTGAGCACTCATGTACAAGCTCCTGTTCTTTTCAGTTATTTGGGAGAAATGTTTATGAGCAAATGTTCTGGTTCCTTGGTAATTTCATGTTTAACTTCTTAAACATCAGCACAATGCTTTCCTGGGTCTGCAAACTGAACATTTACCCACAATTGGCACTGTGTTAAAACCCACATTTTCAGCAGTTGGATGATGACGGAGAGACATAAGAGGCTCAGCAAGTCGTTGGGAGTCTGCGCAGTTGTCTTTCTCACACACCCTGGTCACCACTCTCTCCACCCCACCGTGAGTGGTGCTGTCAGCTTAGATGTCACCTGGGAGCTGATTAGAACTGGAGATTCCAGGGCCCTGGCTGTTTTTAAAGAACTTCTAGTGTCTCTGAGGCTCGCTGGAGCTTGCAGAGCTTTGGGCTGGTGCTGGGTACAGCAACCCCACTCTCTGTTCAAATCAGAAAGCCCACTGGCCACAGAGTGAATGAGAGATACTGTCTTCAGAGGACACACTTGACTCTGCTTAACTTATAGAAAATGCATCTTGTATAACATGCTTTTAGGAATATATGTACACACCACTTTGCTTACAGTGGTGATATCTACCAGTCCAGGCAGTGTCACACAAAGCACCACCTCTGTCCAATATTATGCCACAGGCCCGTAGCTCATCACTGATGAATAACCTAGGGTTTCTTTTTTCAGTAATTCCCAAGCCTGGGCTTATCCTTAGGATCCAAGTCAATCTGCAGGGACTGGTCTACCATAGGATTCCCTACCACTGATAAGCCCCATGTTCTCCAACAGCCAAGAGTAGCCATGACACTGGCTATATGGTGTTTGTTTTAAGCCTTTCACGTCTCTGCTGGTTAAGAAGTAGACAATACTGAATAGCTTGGGCCTTACATCCTGATTCTGCCACTTGAACTTGAATATGACTCTTAATTTTTTAAATTTTCTATACTGAGCCTGCGAAATGAAGAATAACATCTATTCTACAGAATACCATTTATGCAACCAATAGTAGTTCTTATTAATCACTGCTATAGCTGTGTGGGGGACTCTCCATGGTCCTTCCCTGCTTCCCTTTTGCCTTCCTCACCCCAAATAAATACACAAAAAGAGGCAGACAGTTAAGGGGGGGGGGTATAGAGACTAAGAGAAATTGAGAGAGATTGTGGAGGCCGGAGCTGTCACAAATTCCTAATTGACTTCAGGCACTCTGGTCTTTCCTTGTCTCTAAACACACAGCATGCAAATGCATTTTGCGGTGAATGCTTTATTACAGTATTTGGGGAAGGCAAGAGCTCAATTAAAAATGTAGGAAAGCAATTTGGCAGTTCCTCAAGAAGGTAAACAGAATGGCCACACAACTCAGTGATTCCTCAGCTCAGATGTTTGCATCCCAAAGGAACAGAGAAGTTAATCCAACTGAAGCCTGTCCAGCCATGCTCAAGGTAGAATTGTTCTCAGCAACCCAAAGTTGAAAGAATCCAAATGTCCATCGCTGCCCGAGTTCATGAGTAGACAGACTGTATGTCGGTTGTCTCTATTGTCTCAGACTGTATATAGTTAGATGTCTCTATTGCTGTGATAAACACCCAGACCAAAAGTGACTTAGGAAGGAACAGGTTTATTTGGCTTACTCACCCCAATAATGGTCCCTCATTGAGGGGAGTCAGGGCAGGAGCTCAAGCAGGAGGTATCTGCTATCTGGCTATCTCTACATGGTTTGCTCAACCTGCTTTCCATACAATCCAGGACCACCTGTCCAGGGCTTGCATTGTTCACAGCAACTATCAATCAAGAAAGTATACTGTAGACTTACCCACAAGTCAATCTGATGGAAGAGTTTTTTCACTTGAGGTTCCCTCTTCACACATGACTTTATCTTGTGTCAAGTTGTGAAACATGCCAAAACCAAAAAACCTCCCTAACCAGCATATGACTCTTAATTTTTTAAATTTTCTATACTGAGCCTGCGAAATGAAGAATAACATCTATTCTACAGAATAGCATTTGCCAAACTAATAGTAATTCTTATTAATCACTGCTATAGCTGAGTGGGGAACTCTCCATGGTCCTTCCCTGCTTCCCTTTTGCCTTCCCCACCCCAAATAAATACACAAAAAGAGTCAGACAGTTAAGGGGGGGGGGATTATAGAGACTAAGAGAAATCAAGAGATTTCTGTCAATAGAAAGATATACTGTCAATAGAAAATGACTAAACCACAATAAGGAATAAATTACCGATACATGCTACAAAAAGGATGAACCATGGGTGTATCTTGCTGAGTGAAAGAAGCCAGACAAATGCAAAAAGTAAAGTATTATAATTCTACTTTTATAAGACACTCACAGCAGCCAAAACCACAAAAGCAGACAGCAGGTTAGAGGTGACAGTGGCTGGGAACTTGAGTGGTGAGGTAACTGTTTAATAGATACAGGGTTTTCTTTGTAGTGGTACATGTTTTGGAACTAAAGATGGAAGCCACATGACCTTGTGAAGGTACTGTGTGCCATGAAGTTATTCACTTTAAAGTGACTCATTTTGCTATTAAATTTTTAAAGATCATAAACATACATGTATGGGGCAAAGAGGGTGAATGGTAGAGTCTTGCTGACTGACAGAAGTATCCCTAAAGACTACAATCACTTAAAAGCTCTCTCTCTCTCTCTCTCTCTCTCTCTCTCTCTCTCTCTCTCTCTCCTCTTTTCATTTTTCTTTTTTTGCTAGTCAGGGATTTCAGATGAAGGTCAGGAACTATGAATGGTCTAAGGTAGCTGAGCATGTGAGAAAGAGCCACAGGAATGGCTGAGTGCAACTAGGAAAAAATAGAAAGGAAAAAGACACATGTAAGCTTTCTTGAGAGGCGGGTCCAGGGGCATAAAATGGATGATTCTTTTGCATTAAACACTTTGGGATGATCATGTCTTCTCTTGAGCTCCTATTTCTCTCTCCCTTTTTAACAATTAAAATAAATTATACCCTCCATAATGGATTGACCAAAAAATAGGAGTTTTGGGGAGAGACTGAGGATTGAAAAACAGATTATACATATATGTATATATACATATATAATATATATGTATCTATCTATATAATCTATCTATCTATCTATCCATCTATTATCTATCTATCTATCTATTATAAGTTTGAAGTTTATTACTTCATTCATTTATTCCTCAATCCAAGAGCAATTGTGTGGGGCCTGGGAGCCCTGGAATTGCGGAGAAGCAGACTTGGAGCAACAGTGAGGTTGAAGTATGTTCAAATCCTGAACATCTTGAGACCAGCAGGAGTGGGACCATTCCCTCCCTGCCCTTGACCTGCAAGTCTCAGCATATATAGCCCTACGACCTCCACCTCTGCCACCCTCGAGGTAGTCAGGTAGCCTGGTGGCCAGATTACAGGTTAAGTTTCTTCTTTCCTTATAAAGCTATGTCCACCAAATACCTGGAGTTCCTCTTCATGCAAACAAGGCATTCCCAGCTCCTTAGCCCTGACCAATGGTGTTCATTCATCCCATAGCCCCTACCCATCCCCCAAAGGTTTAAATTGTCTTTGTTCCCCCCAATTAAATGAGCTTCTACTGTCTCCTGAAAGTCTGTTCTTGTAGCGTTCATAGCAGTCTGAGGTCTCGATCACTCCTGGCTATTCTGCTTAGCTTTTCTTCTCGGGCCACTGGTCTGACTGAGGGTGATCACGCTGTTAAGGGAGGGGGAGTGAAGTGGGAACACAAAGGTACATGCAGTCTAAAAGAGCAGATTCAGATCTGTCATGTGTGGGGCAGGGCTGAGTGTATTTCTAAAAGAGGTGACGCTCAAACTACATCTTGTTTTTGTGTAGATCACAAACTAAGGCTACATGACTGTTTACTTAGTTGAGACAGAGTCTTTAGTCCAGGCTCGCTTCAGTCTGTAGCAGAATAGGATTTCCTTTTCTTGTCTCTACTGTTTAAGTGTTGGGATTAGAGGCATATGCCACCATGCCTGGTTGGTGTGGCACTGGGGCTCAAACCCAGAGCCCTGTGCATATAAGGTATACTATCTACCACCTAAGCCACATGCCCAATCCTCAAACTACAGTTTTAAGTGGTTGAGGAAAATTCCTCAATACTGAATAAGAGAATACATTTGCATGACAACTGAAAACCATAGAAGGTTCAGATATTGGCATCCTTCAATTTATTTCAGTGGATAAGCCCACACCATCCATTTCTGCATTGTTCATTGAGACCCAGTAGACTAGTTGCCACGGGAACCACATTGTTGACAAATTCTGAAATAATTACTGTTCTGGTTCTTCACAGGTAACAGTTTGTCTATGCCTGGTATAAAGTTATATGGGATTTAAAGAGGCGGGGAAAGACCACTTCCTGCTAGGCTAAGCAAGGATGAAGTGCATTCAAGTGTCACAGGCAGGGTGGAATCAAAAGGCATCTTCTGGGGGAGGAAAGAAACTCAGCAGGTGTACAGACCGGGCAGCAGGAAAGCAGACAGTATGCTTTCAGATCTCAGTTTTAAAGCCCTTAGCCAGCTAGCCCTCTCCACAGGCTTCCTGAAAACATCCTTAAAGCTTCCCTCTGAATAGGATGGAGAAATATCCCAGCACAAGCAAATCTCATTCCTAACTGGGAAAGGGTGGGTCAGTAGTTTACCATGAGCGATGAAGAAGCCCAGGTAGGACATTGTGGGATATAACATCATGATACAGGTTGGTGCCTAGTGGTTCCTATACCTGGGAATGACACTACTTTCTGGGGACATATCTGGGCACATGTCAGGGTGTTTTGTGTTGTCATAGTAGTAGGGGAATGTCTCCTGACAGCTACTGGTCAGGGTTCAGAGATGCTAAAGGGTTTGCTGTGAGATACAGAAGGCTGCAGTGCTGCCTGAGGTTGAAAGGTCTCCCCTAGAAGCCAACAGTGCCCCCCCATCCCCCGAAACAAGCTTATGTTGGAGACTCTTTGATGATACAACATGACCAGGAACAGAAGAATTTAAAGATCTAAAGAAAACAGGCCACTTGGATACTGATGAATGGAGACCAAGTATGAATAGTTGGCTTAAATAGAGGCTCTTGTTTCCCCTACACATCCCAAGAAAGCTATGCTACGAGTGTTCTGTACCAATCCAAAGAGAATCTATGCATGAGGATAGAATGTCCATGAAAGATATTGATTATCATTTACTCTTGAACACTTTTTTAGCCTTAATCTGCTTAGTTGCTAAATGGCTAGTTTGGGAGTCAGGACAAGCTGGGTAAAATCAGCAATGTCTCTCCTTAACATTGACATGGACAAGTTATTGACATATTCTTAACCTCCATTGTCTAGCCTGCAGAGATGATTGTATAAAAGACTGCTATAAGGATGGATGGTGGTCATGTGTGTGAGACCCACAGTGATGCCAAAGAGTGTGTCCTTTTTTCTCCTCGCACCAGTGAGCACAAAGTGATTTGGCTGCCAAGTTGTTGCATTCACAGACCCGCTCAGAAATTAAAAAGGAACAAATTTTAGCCAAGCGTGGCATTGCTTTAGCTAAGCGGGTCTTCTCAACCTTGGCCCTGTTGACATTTGGGGGTGGGTGAGCTCTCAGCAGTGGCTACTGTCTCGTGTGCGGCAGGACCTGTGACAGCATTGTTGGTACCTACTATACAGACGCCGCCAGCGGTGCTTTCCACCATCCCTAATCATGACAACTCAGACTGTCACTAGCTATTGCCAGATGTCCATTAGGGCAATATTATTACCCTTGACTGAGAAGCTCTGGGCTTATCATGGGGAAAAAAAAATGAGCTGAGGTTTCTTTGGATGAAGGGCAAATGTAAAATTGTCTTGTGTTTTGTCTAAGCAAAACTCTCAAACCATAAATCTCCCAACTCTATGACCTGCATATAGCACAGTGCCCCAGGTTTCCACTCAGTTCCGGGGATGATCTGGGTCCTGGGGTCAGATCAAAATGAAGCATAGCTCTTGTTCTTCATGGGTGGACAGCCTGTGTTCTTTTATTCTTTCTTTTTTCCCCTCTATTTCTTTTCTTCCTTTTTTCATTCACTCATTCCTTCCTTCCTTTCTTACCATGTGTGTAGTTGTGCATGCATGTTCATGTATAAGTATGTGAGCACACATGCATGTGAATGTCAGAATCCAATCTTGGGTATTGTCCTTATCTTCCACCTTGTCTGAGACAAGCTCTCGTTATGCTCCGCTAGATACAAAAGGCTAGCTGGCCTATGAACTTCTGGGGACTCTCCTGTTGCCGTTATTCATCCTGCTACAGAAGCACTAGAATTATAGGTATGTGCCACTGCACCCAGCCTTATGTGGGCTCTGGGGATTCAAACTGAAGGTTTCATGTCATATGACAAGCATTTTACCCACTGAGCCATCTTCCCAAACCCATAGTCGACATCTTGCTGTGTTGTATCTGGAAGAGAAGGTGCCAAAGACTCTGATCATCCAGCAGACAGACAGCCTTCACTCTCTGAGTGGAGGTGCTATAGCAGACAGACAGCCCTCACTCTCTGAGGCAGGACGCTATCGGATCTCTAGAAATATGTGACTGGAGGTGAACTGATGAAGATGAGAAGCTGGATGCATTTTCGTAGTGTTTATTCTGAAAGTGGGCCATGGCCCAGCTGAACCCAGGAGCCAAATAAAAGTTCCCCTTGCCACCATGGGGAGACTGTATTTATCTTTGGGACATCATTTGGCTGTAGAGTATTGTGTATATGAGGATATACTCAGAGCCCTAGACTGGAGGTGCATCTTATAAATCAGTTCATGTGTCAAATAAAAGCACTGGACTAGGTAGTTTTGCTTCCTGGATGAAGGTGGAAGGCTACAGTGAATGTGGCTATTCAATGCAGGGGAATTAGAGAAACTCATTGAATTCTCCTTTAAGTCATCATTTTGCTGCCATCACCCAAAGGCTTGCCCCATCCCAATGAAGAGAAGTCCACGTTCTTTTTGAGAAAGCTTTGCAGCTCTGTAGAAGAGGAGGAACCATAATACTTGGGAGTAAATGAATAAAAAGATAGGGCGTTCCAAGAAAGTAGAAAGAACAGAAAGCCATGGCTAAAACGGGCAGAGTGGGGCTAAGCGGAGCGGGGCCAGGCAGAGTGGGGCCAGGCAGAGCGGGGCGGGCAGAGCGGGGCCAGGTTGACAAGTACAACCCAATGAGTCATGAAAACCTTTTGTGATCAGTTCTTTCCCAGGTTTGGCTGTTTATATGAACCACCAGGAGTGAGGACCACAAATCCAATGTCTTTGCTTCATCCTCAGAACTACTGAACCCACAGCCTGAGGAAGCATGAACACTTGTAATCTTTTTTTTTTTAAATCATCACATCAGGGGTTTCTAATGACCAGGCTTGTTTGGAAAACACTTCATCAAACTATATTTCAGCACCTCCAAGTTACAGATGTAGAAGCTGGGCTCGTCTGACCTCTGCATCTAAATTCTTTCCATGGCTTTCTGCTGTCTCCATAGAAATGAGAGGTCCAATTAAAGCTTGGATGAGATGGGCTGGAAACAGCTCCCTGCTTTGCATACAGTCTCCTCAGAGACTTCAGAACCAGTGCACGGAGAAGACAGAACTGCTGGTGCTGGTGTTCAAGTACCCAAGCCACAACTCTGAAGTTCATCAGCTCTGTAACCTTGGCTAGGCTAACAAGGCCCTACTGTCACAGTCTTTTCCTCTGTAAAATGGCAATAAAGATGATATTGCAGCTCCTCTCCATTCATTGTGTGGATGGAATGAGAGAATGGCTATGAGAGAGGTCTGCAGATGGGAAGGCTGCTGCCAATGTCTTACTATTACCATGTCCGGATGAAATCGATACCCAGTTATCTGTATAACTCTCCACTACATCTTCATGTCTCTGTCTCTCTCTTTGTCTCTCTCCGGTCTCTCACCCCTTCATGTGTGTGTGTGTGTGTGTGTAACATGCAAAGCTTTCACCTTTTCTCCCTACTTTTGGATGGCTCCTCAATGAGTTGTTGCTATGAAGTCATTGACGACTATTGACAGATTAAGTATGGTAGGAAAAGCACATCACTTCATATCAGTTGATGTAGGAAGCTTGAGAGTGTTGGGTATGTAAACAAAATATACTCTTTTCTATCTAAGGGTTAAATAAAAGAAAATTCCATTGCAGGGGTGGTGGTGGTGGTGGTGGTGGTGGTGGTGGTGATGGAGGAGGAGGAGGAGAAGGGACAGTAAAGAAGCCACATGTCTGAAATTCAGAGTCTTCCAGGATTAGGACTTCTTGAAATCAAAATATATGCTCAAGTTTCACTTCTCTCTAGAAACTACACTACTGGTTTCAATTGCCTAAGAATGTGAGTCTGAGCTCTGATCACTCAGAGTAGGGTAGGACTCTTTTGTGTTAGGACCAAGCACCCAGCAGAGCCTTGGTGGGTGTGCTGGCTTGCTTGTTTGCTAAGTGAGGTTGTACACCATTTGACAGAAGTAAAACTTGCTTTGTGAAACACTTTGAATTGTATGATTATTTTCTTGAGACCCCAAACTCATTCTTACAAGGACAAATCACCATTTAGAGATGTTTGTGCCAGTATTTCTCTCAGACTCTCCTACAGGACAGAAAGTGCTCCAGGGGATTAATTTGGGCAACTGCTAACTGCACTACCATTTAGCAAAGGAATCACTAGCTTGTTAGGGCGCCCTCAGTGCATCATTCAGACCCCTGAATATTTTACCCACTGGATGGCAGGCAGAATAATGGCACCTTAATGAGGTCACCTTTTTAATGCCTGAAGCCAATGAATGTGCTGCCTTACATGAGGAGGAAAACAATTTTACAGATGTGATTAAGGATGTTGGTATGGGGTGGTGGTCTGACATTATCTAGTTGAGTTCAATATGATCACAAGGATCCTTATAATGAGGGAAGGAGGAGGACAGTGTCATGGTGGCAAAGGTAGAATGTAGAAGGCTGCAACATCTAGCCTTCCACTTCTAGATTTGATGGATGTTTTCCCTGGAGCACCTCCCCACCCAAATCAGGGATTCCTCCCAACCCTGACATCAACCCCACGAAGCCCTCTTTGGCTTTCTAGTCCCTGGCATTATAGGATAAGTGTGTGTTAAGCTGCAGATGATATGTTGGAACAATCATGTAAAACCAGGGAACCTCCTTGTCCCATGTTTGGAGGGACAGTATGGTGTACTGCAGGATCACTCGGCCTTACTGGCACTAACTACTAGCCTTTGTCCCAAGTCATCCCAAGAGCTCTGTGGAGACTGACACTGTCCATGCTGAAAAGATGGGACGGAACATCTGGGGAATGAAAGAACATTTGGGGAACAGGCTTCAGAAAGGAAGAATTAAAAAAAAAATACAGTTAAAGCTCATTCTTAGTCTGAGTTTGTTCACTATGAGATCAGAATGTTTGTTTATATTTGTCTATCCCTGGAGCTCAGGGCTGAGGGTACACATCCCTGCGCCAGGCCTAGAGTAGGTATTTTTAAAGTGTTTCTAAAGAAAATAAAGATTCTTTGGTTAATTGTTTCTCAGGATTCCCAGAAGGGTTTATGATGCCTTAAAATCTTTAAAAGTGTGAGTTGAAAAGAACAAAATGAAATGTCGTTAAGAGGAGCAAGGTCTGGGGAAATGGCCAGGTCAGTGCTCTGCATGCTGTACAAGTGTGAGACCTGAGCGTGGTCCTCAGAATCCACAATGTAAACCAGCAATGGTGGTAGGGCTGGTTTGCACTTGCAATCCCAGAGTTAGCTAAGCAGAGACAGGAGGATTTTTGGAGCTCTGTGGCCAGCCTATGTGGTGAGCTTCAGGCCCATGGAAGTAGTCTGTCTGAAAACAACAGGAACAAATAGAAGAGGGAGAAGGAGAAGGAGAAGGAGAAGGAGAAGGAGAAGGAGAAGGAGAAGGAGAAGGAGAAGGAGAAGGAGAAGGAGAAGGAGAAGGAGAAGGAGAAGGAGAAGGAGAAGGAGAAGGAGAAGGAGAAGGAGAAGGAGGAGAAGGAGAAGGAGAAGGAGAAAAAGAGGATGAGGAAGAGGAGGAGGGGAAGGAAGAGGAGGAGGAGGGGGAAGAGGAAGGAGAGGAGGAGGAGGGGAAGGAAGAGGAGGAGGGGGAGGAAAAGGAGGAGGAGGAGGAGGAGGAGAAGGAGGAGGAGGAACAGCAGCAGCAGCAGCAGGTGGATCGTGTTTGAAGAACAACATCTGAGGTTGTCCTCTGGCCTTCACACATAACCATATAAGTACACCCTACCCCATCCATATGTGTATCTGTACACATTAGAACACACACACACACACACACACACACACACACACACACACACACCACACACACACACACGGGAGCAGAGCAGGGACTATCTAGGAGCTGGAGGAGGTTTGGATGTTTAAAGGGTTAGAGGTGGGGTTCTTTGTGCTTCATAACTGTACCTTTGACCTTGAAATTCCTACCTGAAAAAGCTACACAACGTCCTTATAAATATGCCTTTGCATCTCACATGTGGGAAGGCGAAACCAGAAAGGTGTGGGTAGAAATAAATCCTTTACAGATGTGGCTCCCTGGAGACTCACACGTAAAACATGTCAAGGGATGTTGGATTTCTAGAAATGTCCCTTACATTTTGGTCACAGATGATTGGAGAAAAGCACACAGCTTGATTAGAGATAGCCAGAGGCATGCTACTGTGAGGACCTTATTAAATTATTGATAATTTCTGTGGGCCACGAATGCTGGGAGAGCAGAGTGAACATTCCAGGTTGGGAGCTGAGGATCATTTGATATGACCTCTCTGTGCCAGCGTGTGACAGGAGGGGATGTCCTGATGGCAGGATGCAGGAGGGATGCTGAGGTTTCTTCCTGGGAATGATAACACACTGCAAGTCCTACCTCTCTCATCTACTCCCTCTGCAGAGCTACCAGGTACAAGGACTTCGTGTTATGGATGCTAACGACCCACGTAATAGCCCTGCAAGAAGGATTTCAAATCTGCACATGACAGCTTTTGCAGGCACCACAAATCACTGAGCCTTGCAATCAAATGCAGAGGAGCCCAGATCACTGGAAGATGTGGGATAATGGATGACAAAATGCAGTTTAATATGGACAAATGTGGAATAATAGGTATTGGAACAAACAATCAGAAGGAGAAACAGCTGCTGAATGAATTGATTTGCATCCCACTGACCAGGGAATAGAAATGGGCCTGAGCAGTAGCCAAACAGCTGAGAGAATGGGGGGAGGAGGGAGGGAGAGAGAGAAAGGGAGAGAAGGAGGGAGGGAGAGAACAGAAAATCAGAAAATAAAGAATATCAGGTGAGTCCTGGCCTTGCAGGTGCCCAGTATTTCACAGAGAGGAATTGTAATGGCTTTGTCCCTTGAGTCTCAGTCTCCTTTGTCAGGAGTTTCTCTCCTCCTCCTCCCCTTTTTTCTTCTCTTCCTCTTCTTCCTTTTTTTGAATATCAAGCCCTTTTTCTTGTTCTTTTTTATTTTTTAAATGTAAACTTCATTATTACGTGTAGTATTCTGCCTGCATGTATGCCTGCAGGCCAGAAGAGGGCACCAGATCTCATTATAAATGGTTATGAGCGACTATGTGTTGCTGGGAGTTGAACTCAGGACCTTTGGAATAGCAGCCAGTGCTCTTAACCTCTGAGTCATCTCTCTAGCCCTGATTATTATTATTATTATTATTATTATTATTATTATTATTATTATTATTATTATTTAATTCAGCCTCCAGATGTTTAGGTTTCCAGCTTGAGAGTTCTCTGTTCAGAAGTGCTCAAGGCCTTGACTTTTCTCTCTAGCCTAATGCTCTTGACAGACAATCTTAATTGGTGCTCTGTCATGTGTGTGTATGTGTGTGTGTGTGTGTGTGTGTGTGTGTATGCTCATGTATGAATGGCTGTATCTATGTGTGGAGACCTATAGGCTGTATATGTATACATATAGGCTGTATTTATATGTGTCAACTTTGGGTATCTCTCCTTTGTGTGTGTGTGTATGTGTGTGTGTGTGTGTGTGTGTGTGTGTGTATAACAATAACAGGTCTTTATATGGACCTAGGTCTTGTTGATTAGGCTAGATAAACTAGCTAATAAGCCCCAAAGATCTGCATGTTCTGGCTTCTGTCAACAGGGATTACAAACTTGTGCTACCATACCAGGTTTTTAAAGGTGGAATTTAAACACAGTTCCTCATGCCCACACTGCAGACATCTGACCAACAGAGCTATTTCCCTGCCTAACTCCCTCGTGTTTAGATACTATCTATACTGTGATGATCTCCTAAATGAGATATTGGCTTACCTACTTCCTAGAAACAGGACAGTTAGCTTTTGTCAATTTGATAAAAGATATAGTTATCAGGGAAGAAGTTGATGAATGGCCAAGTGAAAGGGCCCAGCTCACTGGGACAAAGTTCATCCTTGAGCAGATGGTTCAGTGCACTATAAGAAAGCAGGCTGAGCAAGGCATGAGGAGCAAGCCAGCAAGCAGCATTACTCCATGGCCTCTGCATCAGCTCCTGCCTCCGGGTTCCTGCTTGAGTCCCTACCCTGAATTCTTTCAATCATATACTGTCACCTCAGAGTTGTAAAGCAGAAATAAACCCTTTTCTTAATCTTCTGTAGGACTGAAAATTTTACATTCTTTAGCCAACATTGCCCTAATACTGTCTCCACTCCTAACCTCTGGGAACAATATTTTACTTTCCTCTTCCATGTGTCTAATGTTCAAAGAGTCCACATGTAGGTGAGGACACTGGGCATCTTCATCTACCATAAGTTCTCGTCTAGTGTGCTTTCTGCTGCTGAGAGAAACATCACGACTGTGCTTTCTGTTGTTGTGATAAACATTATGACCTAAACTTGGGGGAAAACAGGTTCTATTTCGTCTTATGCTTCCAGATCATAGTTCATCACTAAGGGAAGTCAGGTTTGGAATTTAGGCAGGAACTGAAGCAGAAGCCATGGATGTATGCTGCTTAGGGACTCCCTCTCAGGGTCTCTCTGCCTTACTCTCTGCTCTCTCTCTTATGTAGCCCAGGCCCACCTGCCTATAGTTCTACCTGTAGAGTCTATGACCTTCCACATCAATCATCAACCATCAAACAGTCCTTCACAGACATGGTCACAGGCCAATCTGCTCAAATCAATGATTCAATGGAGTGGACCCCTTTCCAAGACGGTTATAGGTTATGTCAACTTGACTAACCAGTACAGCATCCTCCAGGTCATTCATGTTGTTGCAAATGAAAACATTTTCTTTTTCTTTTTTTTTTTTTTTTGAGCTGGAGTATGTGTGTGTGTGGTGTGTTTGTCTCTCATTGTGTGTGTATGTTTCATAATGTATACATTCTTCTGCTGATGGGTTAGCTACATGTCTTGGTTATTAATGTGAAGGTACAGATATCTGTTTTATACATTGACCGTGACAATTCTATTTTAATTGTTAAGTGATTTCTGCACTGTTTTCCATAATGCCTTTACTAATCTACATCTACAAGTATGGTATTCTCCACTTCCCCTTTCTCTATATCTTCACCAACAGTTTTTATCTTTCATAGTTTTGAGGATTGACATCTCTTTGATGATTGGTGATGTCGAGTGTTTCCTCATCCATCTCTCAGCCATTTATGTTCTCTTTTAAGAAACAGCTACTCAGGTGTTTCACTCATTTTTAATTAGATTACTTCTTTTCTTAGTATTGAGTTCCTTATATACTTTGGGTCTGAACTTCTGTCTTAATGGGGTTAATATTGTGATGAAGCATCATGACCAAAAACGACTTGGGAAGGAAAGGGTTTGTTTGGCTTATATATCCTGATTCTCAGTCTGTTGAGGGAAGCTAAGGTAGGAATTCAAACTGAGTGAAAACCTGAAGTCAGGAGGGAGTGCAGTGGCTGTGGAGGGGTGCTGACTACTGGCCTGCTCCCCGTGACTTGTTCAGCCTGCTTTTTTATAGCATCCAGTATGCCCAACCCAGGTTGTCACTACCAACAGTGGACTAAACCCACATCAACCACAAAGGAAGAAGATGCTCTAAAGGCTTGCCTATGGTCTGATCTTGTTGGGGTAGTTTCTCAGTTGAGCCTCCCTCCTCTCTGATGACTGACTCTACTGACAAGTTGTCATAAAAGCTCACCAGCACAACCTGTGTTCATAGATATCATTAGCCTGTCAAGGGTCAATTATCCTGTTGATTGCTTCTTTGGCTTTCGATTGATGTAGTCCCTTTTCTTCTATTCTTGCTTTTATTGCTTATACCTTAAGATTTGTATCTAAAGAAAAAAAATCATCACCCATACCAATAGCTTGAAATGCTTCCTCTTTGTTTTCTCCTAGTAGTTTCACATTCTGTTTGAATCTTTAGTGTATTTAGAGTTGATTTCTGAGCATGATGTAAACAATCCTCTCCTTCTTCTGCATGTAGCTATGCGGTTGGCCTAAGTCCATTTGGAGAAGAGACTATCCATTTCCCAATGTGAGTTCTTGGTACCATCAGCTCCCTTCCTTTCCTATTGGCCTTAGTCACTTTGAAATGTTGCTAAAGGAAGAGGTCCCAACCAAGACTAACACTGAAATGTGGCTTTATAGAAACATGATCTAAAGGCGTCTGTGCATCTGTTACTTTAAGCCATAAGGAACAGTTTAGCAAACCATATCATCTTGATTACTGTGTATGGGTAAGGATCCTATGGATGTAACAGGGAAAGTATCATATCAGAGCTGGGCTTTCCATCACTTACGTGTGACATCCATGCAGGCAAATCACATACCCTGCACTTGCCTTCTTAGTTGAAAAGCTGGGATACAGACACACATACATTAGCCTATTGTACAGATCTGCATTATTGTATAGTTCTGCATTATCTGGATGCCTGTTTTTCAAGGGTATATTCTGAGATTCCCTTGTCAGTGTATACTCCTCTTCAGTGGCACAGCTTGTCTAGCTATTTCTGAGCAAGCACTGCCTCAGGGACTATTGCACCAGCTCTTCTTTGCTTTCAAATACCTCACCCTCAGATGCACATGGGTCAGCTTTTTAAGTTTCTGCTGTCGTAAGGACTTTCCTGACTCCTTCACTCCTGCTGTTAATGTTACCCATCACTCTGCTTTTCTTATTTACATAGTAACTCCCATCTTCCTGCATGTCAGGCATTGCTTTTATTTATTATTTATCTAGTGTTCTATGGCTAGAATGTAAGCTACATGAGGACCAATCTATTTGATTGATTACACTGAGGTATCGCAGGTAATTATTAGAGGCTATCACACAGAAAGCATGTCATAAATATCTTCTGGGTGAATAAATCTACAAAGGAATGAAATCACTCAACTCAATATTCTACAGATTGAAGGTATACAATAAAATCTAGCTATTCTCATGGGAAATTGATTATCCCTGGATCTACTTCATCCTGGAGTAATAAATAATATAAACACTTCAGCTTCATCATTTTCAATCCTGAACACCAGCAGGATGCTATCCCCCTTCCCGACATTACCATGTCTTCCTCAATTGCAAGCGTGAATTTCCGCCATCCAAGGGACCATGTGGCTAGTCACTCCTGTTCTCCAGCTCAGATCTTCAATGGCATCAAGTACTTGAAGTCACATGAAGGTATGCCCTGACTCAGTAGCTGATCTCGTCACATCCAGGAAGTTACTTCTTACCCCATGACAGACACAGAAGATGCTGCCCCTGCTGCTGGTATTCCACCGACTACTCTCTCTGCTGTTCTCCCCAAGTACACAGAAAATATGCCCCTCCCTGGTCCTCTATTGCTCATATGTGGCCTGAGCACTCAGCCTCTGAAATCACGTATGGCCATTACCAAAGGGATGCCTGACAAAGGGATGCCATCCCACCCTCTATTTTTTTCTTTCAGCTTCATTTAGGCATATTCTGTAGGTCAGAATTGCATATATGGAAGATGTACAACTTGGTGCTTTGATATTTATATAGATGGCAGAATAAGCCCCAGATGCAAGCTAGTGAGCATATTATTCTTCATTCCACATTGTTTTTCTTCCTTCCTTTTCTTTAGATGGTGGTGGGTAGGTGAGGAATGAGATGATTTAAGATCTACTCTGCTGGCAAAATTTAAAATTCTTTTTATTAACTCTTTAATAATAACTCTTTATTAATTTCTTGCAATATCGTTTGGTCATGTTCACCCATTTCATAAATTTTAAAGACACAATACAGAATTGACAGCTGAGCCACACTGCTGTACATTAAATTCTGTAAACTTTTCCTCAGGCATGTGGGATTGAGCCATATTTGTCTTTCTGTACTTGGCTCATTTCACTGAGCCCAATGCCCTGCCAATTCTTATGTATTGTCACAAGGGGCAAGATTTCCTTACTTTTAAATACATTTTAATTTTCAAGAACAATTTTTGACATTAAAAAAAATAATTATTTGTATACGTGTGTCTAGGCTTGTGCATATGATGGCAGTGTCTGAGTAGCAACAAGAGGACATCATATCTCCTGGATCTGGAATCATGTGGGTGGTTATGAGGCCTGATGTAGGTGCTGGGAACTGAACTTGGGTCTTCTGAAAGATTAATATGTGCTCTTACCTGTGAAGCCCTTTCTCTAGTGCACTGAGAGAAATTTAGGCTGCTTGAATGTCTTTGGTTTTATGAATAGTTCTGCAATGAGTAGAGGTATAAAGGAAATTTAATTTCCTTAGTATATTCTTAGGAGAGAATTTGCTGATCATAAGGCAGTTCTATTTGGAATGTTTTAGGAATCTCCATATTATTTTCCAACTTCCTCCCTCTTCTCCCAGTCAGAGGCATTTGTAGTCCTGACCCCACCGTGTTATGTAAACGTCTGTGTAGCAGCAGATATTTTCTGGTTCCCTTTCTCAATTTTTTCTTTGCTTAGCTTCAGCCAAGGCATCTTGCTAGAGCATAGGAAAACAAAACCATTCATCATTTAGAAAAAGCATTATAGAAGAAGCAGATGACTTAATTTATAGCATATTGGCTGACTACCGTTCTTTGGGAAGGTCCAGTTCTGCATGACAAGGCTACTTGTACCACCCAACAGATGGCCCATGGCAAAAGAGCATCACTAATCTTGTCACGGTGAAATTGATTTCAATGAAAAACTCCTCACGGCAGATGTATATATCAGCTTCCTCCCCACATGGGGATCAGTCCCTTCATGAGACAGTGCTTCTGTTTATATTTATAGGTTAACAGTTGTTGGGTGAAGAGAGGGTGACTCTTATTAGTATTAATTACAACCACTTATATTTATTTAGTGCCTTGTGCTTTTTAATAGTGCCATCACAGATGTTCTCTCATTTGAGTCATGAAGCATTCCTGTGACCTCATCATAAGAGTTGAGGCAAAGATCCCAGGAAGGCTTCTAATGCCTCAGTATAAATATTTATTGATTGATGTTGGTCGTAGGTGCCGCAGTAGAGACAGAAGCTCTCTAAGATGCCAAGCCTTTATTTCCTGAAGGAGTAGAGGGGTTCAGTCTTCTTGGAAAAGACTGACACCCAGCTAGCTCACTCCAGTTACTTTATTCAAATACTACGTAAGGCTAATTGAGGCTGGGAAAGGTTCCAGCTACTAAAGTTATCTTGCCTTTGCTGCCTGTGCGAGCAGACAACCCACACAAGTCAGTCCATTTCAACCATGGCTAGCCATAATAGGATCAAGGTTGGTGTAGCTGCAACCTTTTACATAGCACCAACTACAGATTCTCAAGAGAGACATTTCTTCAAGAATCAAACACTCACAAAACAATTTCTCAGCCTTTACTGATTGACCCAAACACAGCAAAGGCTTTGCTGAAACATTTCACTCAAAGCCAGACATGAAGACTTCGCTAAACATTTTACTTGAAGCCAGACATACAGGCTTTACTATACACATCACTACAAATATTCGTCAAAGCTATGCACAGGAGGTGGTCTTTGGGTGGTGTGCTTGGAGGCTACTGGATACTGTGGGAGAGAAGCAGCTCTGTCTGCTAACCAGAGAACATCTTTGGAAAGCTTGTGAATTGCCTTCTCAAGGCACTATTCTTAGCTGGATTGCAGCAGGGGCTCCCTAGTAGGTCTCTCTGCACCTGTCCTTGAGTTTCCATTGATCCTCAATACAGCACCCAGGGTGGACATTCTAAAAACGTATTTCTGATAGAATCATGGCAACATCTAGAATCTTCTCAAAGCTCTTTAGACTGCTCAGGGTGAAAGCAGAAGCATGTGCAAGGTCTTCTGTGAACCTGTCCCACGGTTCTCTCCATCTCTGTTTCCTGTTTCTGCTTGTTCACTCTCTGGCCATATTGCTTCCTCGGTGTTCTGTGAACATGGTACATTCCACCTTAGGACCTCCTGGGCATCCACTGCCCCCATCTGTCTGGTTCTTATTCCATTTTCCACTGGCTTCATTCCTTTGCCAACTTCCTAACTTCTCAGTGAAGCTTGTCTCTGTTACTCAGAACCTCCTGAGACTTCCCTCCTTACCTTTCTTGTTCTTTCCATATATTTTGGTCAAAAGCACTTGCCTTTACATGTATTCTATATGTATTAGATTCTTAGGGCTGCCATGAACAAATTACACATAAGCCATTTTAATGACCTAACACATCGGAAATTATTCTCATAGTTCTGCAGGGCCCTAAATTATGTTAAATAAAAAATGGATGTGTGGGCAAGACTGGTTTCTTCCAGAGAGTAACTGCTCCATGTCTAATCCTAGTTTCTATTGGTTGCTGCTAACTCTTGCCCTCCATTCCCTCCTCTCCTTCCTCAGTTTCCTTCTTCTTAAAAGTTGTTTTTCTTTTTTTAAATTAGAAGGTATTGGAAGGGCCCACCCTAACTCACGGGAACGTCATAGAGTATATCTATACAGATCTTACCTTGTTTCCAAGTGAAGGCACAGTCACATGTACTGGGTTCAGAAATTGATGTCTTTCTGGAGGACACAATTTAACCCACGGCACTATATATTTATTCTATCTCATTTTCTTGTTTGAAGCCCTTTGTTTTAAATAAGCTCTGTGAAGGGTTAGGGCTTTGGCTACATGGACTAATTGAGTCCTAAGATACTCAACAAATAACTGTTTCTCTCCCTGAAATTCATCATCCTTTAAATATTATTATATTCCAAAAGGATAGCTACATCATAGTTAAGTTTTCTTTATTCCCCATTTTTGGGTCAGTCGCTTTTCTAATGTCTCACCAGGAGGATCCCATTGTGACAAATTAGACAGTCTATCAGACTTTCTAGCTTGCATACGATTTCCACTTCCACAGAGGCTGCTGCAGCCTACAGAAGCTGATGCAACTTAGCTTTGCCGTCTCCACTAGAACCTCTTCTCTCTGTGGTGCTTGCAGTCATTGTACACACCTGGGACCACTCATTCTCTACAGGGTCTCACTTTCCTCTCAATATTGTGCTGAGTTGTCCCGAGCCCTTCTCCAGAATAACTTAGAGGGGAATAGATCCAAAAGATAGCCATTATATTCTTCAACAGATCACGCCCTACCAATGGCTCACTTCCTTTAACTAGGTTTTCTACAGTTCTACCATCTTCTAACAGTTTATTCAAATTTTGAATCCACCAGTAGCTTAAACTATGGATTAGGTCAGAGCTTCCATGATTGAATCATCTCTAGACCTATTCTTCTGAGCACAGCCAGAGGTGTGTTCCACTAATCCAGGCATTTCTCAATCCAATCTAGTTGACAGGATTAAATATCATAGTGTTGAAAGTTAAAAAAAGGAATATTTGATTGTTCCAAATTAAATATTTGCTAGATACCCTGAACACAGTAGATGGTCAGTAGAGGTTGGATGGTGCTAAACAACTCTTCTTTATTTATTAGCTAGAATGATAACATCTTATCATTATAACTATAATAATAATTATAACCAGAAAGGAATGCCACTTGAGATGTCACTGTCACTGTAAGAAAACTGGACAAACCCCTTATAGATCTGTTCCCTAATTTTGAAGTGAGCAAGGCACTTAAATACTATGGTCCCAGTCTTTCTGCTTATAAAATCGGGGCAAAACCACCCTCCCCAGTAGAGCATTGAGGAGTAAAGGGAAGAACATATTTTGGCAAAATACCCTGAGCCATTTTCTAGGCTCTGGAGTGGGTCTCTGGAGATAATCTTGCATCAGCCTTTGGTTCAGACCCCCTCCCCTTTTAATAAGGTGTGGACGAACAGGGGTTGTGGGTTGCAAAGTACGAGCTCCCAAAGAAACACTCAGAAAACTGGGCTTTCTGCCATTAAAAAAAAAAAGCAAATCTTTATGGTGACCTAATTAGAGTTTTTAAAATTCAATTTGGACAGTCAGCAAGCTAGGCTCCTTTCCAGGAGGAATAAGGAGACAGTGCATGACCTAACTGATTCTGGGCTGCTTGCCATCCCAAACAACTAACGTGGTTGTATCAGCTTCTTCCAGGACCAGAGACTGTCCAGACACTGACATGGGTGAGGATGTCTTTTAGGGCCTCACTCATTTTGTGGGACCCAAAATGGTAGGAAAGAATAGAAATGATGTATATTTAGGATGGTGGACCATGAAGTATGGTTCTCCCTAGGCTAGTGTAATAGTATCTCTTGTTGTTCAACTGCTGTCTGGAAGTTTATGGAGCATAGGAGCAAGACCATCTATGCATCCATCCATCATTCATCCATCCATTCATCCATCCATCCATCCATCCATCCATCCATCATTCATCCATCCATCCATCCTCCATCATCCATCCATCTATCCATCCATCCATCATCCATCCATCCATCCATCCATCCATCCATCATACATACATACATCATCTCTCCCTCCCTCCCTCCTTCCCTCCCTCAACCCTTCTCTCTGACACACCTGGAGTATGTTCTCCCACCAAATACCAGAGGTTTGATACTAAATACAACAGAATCAATAAGTTAAAGGAGTCCCAGTTTCATCAAAATGAAAATAATCAGTGGTTACAAATTTGAGGAACTAAGTCAAAAGACTCAAATTTGAATGTCAACCTTGTGGTTCTGAGAAAGGAGGTACTTCTCTCTAGGCCAAATTTTTTATTCATCAAATATGACTGGAGTAGATTAAAGCTCTCAGTCCTCTTCTGGGTCAAATATGCTAAGATTCCATACCTAAGTTCATTTTGTGTAAAATAAGATCACCAATTGAGAGGAAGTAGTATAATAATCTTGTTGGCTGTCTCCTCTGTCTTTTCCCATCAACCAACCTTCCACCATGTGGGGCAGATACATTTTCTCAAAGGCAAGCTTGCCAGGTTTCCTTTCATTCATCTCTCTCATGGCCATTCTTGTCTGGATTAGGATAAAAAAAATCTTAAGGGAGTCTCAAGTTCAACTCTCTCTACCTAATTTTGTATCAAGCCTTGATGTCTTGTCTTTTCCCCTCAAGGGACTTTGTCATAGTCCCTGTTGCTACAAGGTCTCCATCTGGATCACTGTGTCTTTCTATGTGTTTACCCAGAAAGAGTTAATTATTCTTCAGATTGTAACTCACTCCCTTACCCAGGGACACTTTCTCTTACCTCCCAGGGTAGGGCTGGCTCTTTGCTTATAGATATACAAGTGATGTTTCTTCTCTCTGGAGCATATGCTTCTTCCCAAATCTTGACAAAAAGGTCTCTCATTTAACACTAGCTGCTCTGCCAGCCTATTAGGTACATTAAAAACAATAAATATTCAGCTGATTAACTATTGAATTCCTTAAGACAGAACCTTTACCCCAGATGGTACTCCATTACTGTTTGCAGAGGAAATACAGAGAATGTGGTTGGTGTCACCCATATAAAGATGCTTACATCTTGGGATAAGGCTAAAAAAAATGCACCCTCCTCCCAAGCCACTCATGTGTTGCAAATCTGCTGGGCATAAGAACAAGGTGTTCTTTAGCCACCACTGTTTGCTCCATGGACTCTCTCAAATGTCTAAGGAGAGGAAGCCCAAGGTAAGGGATGTTTCCCATCTAGAAAGGTTCTGGGTTAAGAGGAAAAGAAGCAGTTCAGATTTTTAAGTTCAGTTAAAAAGTTGGAGTCTGGGTGTAGGTGAAAGGAATCTGGGAGCCTCGGTGTTGTAATCCCCAGTCTGCCAGACAGGCCTGGATGAGGCTATGGCTCCAACAGTGTCTTTTTCCCAAGACCCCATTTCCTCATTTCTGAGGACCATGGCATCTTTGCCACTCAGCTGCTGGAAGAGGAGATGGAATTGTGTGAGCCCCTAAATGGGAGCACCTTCTCCGTGCCCCCTGAATGGGAGCTTCCCCCAGTGAATGAATTACACACTTTGCTATAGTTCTGTACTCACTTACGGATCCACCTGTCATCATGTGATTTCAGACTGGACTCATTTGTCAGAAATGGTCCCTTGTGTAACTGTTCCTTTCCGTGACCTCAAACTTTAGCTCTTCTCTTGCTACTCACAGCATAGCAAATCCATGAACAACTGGCTCTTTCTTCTGGATGTATCCAGATCTAACTGCTTCTGTCCTCTTCCACAGCTACTGCCCTGGCCTAAGCTGCCAGAATCTTTTCCCCAGATGACCGTAGCGGTTTCTTCTCTGGCACTCTTGTTTGAGTCTTTCTTCTCTCTGGCCTATCAGCAGGAAAACTAGCCTGAGACAGCTAACGTCTAAATTTGATGGCACCACTCTCTAAATTGAACCTCTGATGGCTTCTGTCACACTAAGAACATAGCTCAAACCCAGATGCAATCTCAAATCTTTAAGATCTCTTCCAGCTAAGAAGTTTTCTGACCACACACATTTCCCCAAACACACAAGATCAAGAAGCAACTTGCCAGGCACCATGTATACTTCTGCATGAGGGCTAGGTGCCCTTTACAAAGAAACCTGAAAACTGGCCTCCTTGTTCCTGGCAAACAGGAATTATACCAAAGGTCACTAAGCCTTTATTCATTTGCCACTTTCCCAACAAGGCCTTCCCTGGGTGCTTTATTTAATGGTGTAGTTCCCTGTAAATGCTGATACATACTCAATGAATAGATCTTCAAGGAAATAACATGCCCTCTATTTATTAAATACTTATATAAAGGAATGAATAGACATCACACTTCTCAGGATATGGATGCCTTTTGTGTACACATGTTCTCACACTTAAGATGGTTCAATACATAAGTTTTTGTGAGTTCACGATGTCATAGAAATATATACAAGCAACTATTCTTTCCTTTACTTTCAGTATAGTGTGAAAAAATTACCTGAGATAGTCAGTACTCTGTAATCTATAGGCTTTGGGTTGATTTTGCCTGATTGTTGATTGATGTGTTATGAGCCTGTTTAAGGCAGGCCAGTATAAATGATGACATTCATGAGGTTAAGGGCATGAAAGGCATTTTCAGTTCACAAGACTTTCAACTGATAATGAATTTATCAGGATGAAATCCATATCCATACATACACATACTTAGGAACTGTTTGGATTATGGGGTTTGCATGAGTCAGGATCTCCAAGCCTTCAGTTTACAAGGGAATCTTTTCGGCTGCAGAGTCTACCTGTGACCTTAGATAGCCTTGGTATCTGTTCAAAATTCAGGCATTGTGACATACTAGTAGAGTAAGAATCTAGTAGAGTATGAATCAGACTCTAATATGGGATGAATGTTCAGCCTTTCACTTCCTGAAGGTGAATTAGCTCCCCAAGTCACCAGACTTAGTTTTGGTTCCATGGAGCAGAAATGTACTTGCTGGTGGATATAAATAGCTGAGACAGATAAAAAAAAGTAGCACAAGTCTCTGCTTTCCATCTTGGTCACTAGGCATTATGTCTATTGGACTAAAAGGTAGATAAATATGTGTGTGGTTTGAATGAGAATGCCCCCCTATAGGCTCATGTGTTTAAATACTTGTTCCCCACTTGGTGGAGCTGTTTGTGAAGGATTGGAGGTGTGGCCTTGTTGGAGGAGTTATGTCACTGGGGATGGGCTTTGAGGTTTCAAGAGATTCACACCATTCCTAGTGTTTCTCTCTCTTTCTCTGCCTCCTGCCTATAGATCAAGATGTGATCTCTTAGCAACTCTACTAAGCCATGCTTGCCTGCCTGCTGCCAAGCTCCCTGCCATGATGGTCATGGGCTCACCCTCCGAAACTGAAAGCCCCAACAAAATCTTTCTTCCTTGTACAAGATGCTTCAGTTATTCTGTCTCCTCACCGACAAAGAAAAGTAGCCAAGACAATATGTTCTGCATGTTCTTATCCTTAAGTAGAAAAGAATACTCCCTTTTGGAAGACGTGATAGTCAGATCTGAGGCTGCACCTCTTTTCTTGTTTAGAATGTAGTGTTTTGACATTGGTGGGACACTTCAAGGGATCTCTGAGGAAAAGGACACAGGTGGTGCTGGTACCAGGAGTGCTCATCAGCCTTTCTCATGTTGAGATACCTGTCGGTCACAAAGAATGAGCTGTTTGGTGTGATGAAGACAGTCTTGGGCATAAGATGCTTAAGGAAGCATGAACAGCAGGTGTGGACCCAGAAAAGCGCTGAGGGTAGAGGGGAGCAAAAGATGGTACCAGTAAAGGTGGACGAGGATCCCAGAAAACTGTTAAATAAAGGTTAGAGAAGATAATTTTAGAGAGTAATGAGTTTTATGGAGGTAAGGAGGTCAGCAAGTAATGCAGCATTTTAGGGAACAGAGTTCAGACTGCTTCAGCTGGAATGGCAAGGGACCACTTCTCTGGAAAAGGATGCTGGATCTGAGGCTTAGACAGCGGGAGGGCTCAGCTGCATAAAGATGATGGCTTACAACTTTTAAAATACCTTAATACCACCTGCAAGCTTTCAGTCGATTCTGATGGTGGACTCCACCTCCCAAGGTTGCAATTTACTAGATGTAGAAATACTGATAAAATCTGTTTATTCTAATATGTACTCAGGTGTACAAACCACAGATGAGAAGACGCTACTAGGTAGGATAGTATTTGCAGAGAACCAATGGTAGAGAAAAACTCAGGTTGGTCCCAAGGAAGAAAGAAAGTGGGTGTGGCCAGGAGGAAATAGCTAAAGCAAATAGATTTGGAGAAGGGGTCAGGGATCATACTGTCTGTGGTGAGCCATGAGCTGTAGGATTGGCTGGAATCTAACTAAGCAAAGGCTTATGGCTGCATGCAGAGGCATTGTCTCAGCAGCAGCTCTGGAGGCTGGGTGGGCAGCTTGGAGAACCCTTCATCAATCCTTGTTCTTCCATGTCACTTCATAGCAAACTAATCTCAATTGTAGAATTCTTCCGGCGATCAGCTGCCTGTTTTCCTGAGGTGATCAATCTCCAAAAAAAGTTTCCAAACTGTGTTAAAACTGCCAGTGTCTTAGCAAACAGCACAGAGTGTGCTTTCCAGGGAGAGAAGTTCAATAATTAAAATGAGCCAGCACCGAGGAACTGGAGGGTGGTTTGATCTAGTTTAGAAGCTGACATTTTCTTAGCAGAAAAAAAAAATGCAATATCCATAATACATTATTTTGTGCCCAATGAAGTCAACTAGAACAGAATTGTCTCAGGAGAGACCAAGATCAGATTGCCAGAAAACCTTTTTGAAGGCAATAGGAGAGCCCTGTCTTTAGAAGTCCAAGCAGGGAGGGGCTTGAGGCTACTTCTCAAGTGCCTGCAGGGTGGAGAGGCTTCCTGGGCTACTTTGACACTTGGATACCCTCCCCGCAAAACTTTAAAGGGCAAATAAACACAGAGTAACTGAACATCTGGACCTTGAACATTCTGCCTGCCTCTGTCCTCATTGCCCCCAGACAGACTTGCTCAACAGATGGCTTTATTCTAGGGGTGAGGTTTGCATTTGCCTGGGGGTGTGTGGCTAAAGGAGGTGGTGCGAGCTTGTTTGGTTTTTCTAAGATAGTTGTCAGAAGAGAAAATCATTTTCTCTAGGTGGCAGATGTCCCTGCAAAACATGCCCCCAAGTCCCAGGAAGAGGGAAAACTGAGATTTGAAGTAGCTTGCCTAGAAACTGAAGTCCTGGTGAGCGGGAAGAGGTTGGTAGACGCTTACTCTCTGGGCCTGCTGTAGTGTTCTCTTCCTGGTGTTGCCTCTCTTTCTTCAGAGGAAGCAAAGAATTGCCTCCGTTTGGGCCTCCCCCAAGTTCATGCAATTATAGGCCGAAGTAAATTTGTGTTAGATTATGCCAAAGACTAAGCAATATTTTGCTTTTTATTTGAACAAATATTTCTTGCTTCACTGACAATAGTCCAAGAGAGGAAGCCTTCAATTAGAGGAGCCGAAAATACTGATTAGAATCAATCAACACCTCTAGAAGTTTAAACACTTAAGTTAATTAAATGGTTCGGTAGACTCGAAGCTAAACTCACAAACAGAAATCTCAGCATATGAAAGGATGCTTGGAGTTTAAAAAAAAATCATAAAACAAAACACCAACAACAAAAAAAGCAGATAATTATCTGAGAAGCTCAACATCAGCTTCACCAAAGGCTCTAGGAAAGTGATCAGGCAGGGGCTGCATTAATTTTCAACGCAGCTCTCATGTAGGTTAACTCCATAACTCAAAAGCAAATGCTCGAGGCACCCATCAGCAGATGGTATGTTCTCACTAAACTCAGAGATGGGCAGTCGGGAAAGTGGCAATGGCTGTGTGTATTTAGCAGTCCTGAATATTTTAAGAGACCAGTTTCCTTACCCTCAATGCCAACAAAACCAGTAAAACACGATTAGATCTTGTTGGTTTTAACTTCAGAAGACACATTCTGATTGGGCAAAGACATGACACAGGTGCCTTTTGAGAATCTGATATAGAAGAAAGACAGATCAGTTGGGTTCTCTTTCTACAGGCCATGAGATTTGCCCAGGTCAAGGAAGTCATTGAGAATACTTTCTCAGAGGAGGGAGGGTGAAGTGAGGACAGTGCAGGAGTCAACATGCAAAGAAAAGCTCACTACTCAGCCACAGATATCTGATTCCTGTGGCAGCACTGGAGGAGGCATTATGTATGCTAGCTAGTTCCACTCCAAACAAGGTAAGAAGCCTTGGTATTCTCCAGTTTTGTCTCATACACTTGTTGGCTCTGGGTTTCTGTGCTGGTGGTAGAGTCAGGGTCTGGAATGGCCTTCTGGATATGTACCATTATATCAGTTTGCCAGGAAAAGGATGTTTATAGTTTATGAGGTGTGACCAAAATCACAGCCAAGATCCCCTTGGTCTAGGTAGGGATCGGGGGTTCTATAGTACTGCACTACGAAACTCTTGCCTCACTGAGATTCCTGAGTGATTACTAGGGAAGATCGGGGCCCACATTTGCCTGTGATGAATGAGGTTGGTCTGTAGTTTATGTGTCTCCAGGCTCCAGCCCCTGTTTGGTTTATGTATTAAGAAAGAAGTCAACCCACGTTTTCTGTTTACCTTTTAGTGCTGTGATAAAACATCATGACTTAGGGAGGAAAGGGAGTCTTTTGGCATAAACTTCCATGGCACACAGATGACAGAGGAGTACTGCTTACTGGCTTGCTCCCATGGCTTGCTCAGCCTGTGCTTTTTCCTTTTAATGTGTATGGGTGTTTGGCCTGTTGGTATGTGTGCTGTGTGTATGCAGTGCCCATGGCAGCCAGAAGAGGGCATCTGATCCCCTGTAGCTGGAGTTACGCATAGATGGTCATGAGCTGCCATGTGGATGCTAGGAATCAAACCCAGGTCCTCTGAAAGAGCAGCCAGTGCTCTTAACCACTGAGTCATCTCTCCAGGACCTCTGCCTTCTTTCTAATACAACCTACAACCCATTCATGGGTGGCATTACCCATAGTGGGATAAGCCCCTTAACATCAATTATTAACCAAATAAATGCCCCTGCAGACTTGCCTACAGGCCAATCTGATAGGGTGGGGTTTTCAACTGACGTTCCTTCTTTCCAGATAACCTTAGCTTTTGTCAAGTTGATAAAATCTAGCCTGTATACAACATGTGTTTAATTGATAGCAGGCAGGTACAGAACTCTTTTCATGCCCCTTCCAAATGCTTTACAAACATCCTTTGAAGAATTTTGCTTGTGGTTGAGTCTCAGCAGAAGGTCTGGCTTTTAAAACCTTGGTATAGCTTCTCATTAGCTCTGAAGCTTTGTATCTTGAAAATAGAGACAACACAACTTCATAGGGTTCTTGTGAAAAATCAGGAAACACAGCACATGAAAATGCTTAGTAATTTGGCTTTTTTTTTTCCTGAAATACTTTTCTTTGGCAGAGAAGCTGTAGCACAGAAATAGATACTTAAAACTACAAGATTAGATGCCTGTAAGAATAAAAGTTTACTTTGTAAAGAGAAGGTGATTTGGACTGGGGTTGTGCTGTTGATAGGTACCATGGATTAGTATTGATCTACAGAACATTCTTTCAGGAATGAGGCTGCTGCATCAAGCAAGGAGACTTAGTGAGTATTCCCAACACAGTGAGCAGGTCAGGCTCTGAACTCTTAGCTAGGGAAATCATGAGCTGTATATAAAAACATGTGTATAGTGCCATTTCTGATGTCTCTGCACATAGACAGGGCTTACTATACTACCTCTCATAGCACATGGAGTAACTTCTCCTCTGTGGTATTGGCCCAAACAAAATAACATATCCTACCACATACCATAAATGCAAAGGGAGAGAGGATGGATTTGTCTGTATGGAACACAGAGCTTAGTTCTTCTATATGTCAGTGTTGCAACTGCCTGGTGATCTGTCACGATCACCATAGACCCCCCTCTTTCTGCTCAGTCTGGGGAGCTCTTTGTGGGTTCAGAATAGGAGGTCATCACAGAGACTTAGCTGAATAAGAACTCAGAGGCTAGGTTCCTAACTATTTAGAAACACAAAGGCTTCACTTAGCAGGAAGGATGACTTCTTAAGGAGGTGTTTTCCTGGCTTAGAGTTTTGGTGCTGCTTCTCAAGATGACTCTCTCTCAATGCATGGTGTTATTGCCATTCTTGGGTAAGGGACTGAGCCAAGGGCTGGGATTCAGGCATGGTTAAGAGGAGGAAAGAGGCTATCACACACTTGGGCCTATTCGTGCACTGGCATCAGCCTGAGGCCTCCACAAAATGTATTTCTGGAATTTCGTGAGTTTGGGAGGCAGGGCATGATATTCTGTGTTTACCACCTCTGTCTCTCAGAGGAAATGCTTGGTAAGGGATAAGCAGATTTTATAGTCAAAGGAAATTTGCATTGGGCTCTGGTTCCACACATTTGTTCTATATAAACTTTGTTAGGTTAGGCATCCTCTCCCGCCCTCCTTTGGAGGAGGACAGTATTTAACTTTTCCCGGGGTATATGAAACTCAAACAGGGCAACATATAGAGAAGGCTAAACATGGCAACTCAACCAAGAAAATAATTTGCCTCTTCCTTTTGGGGATCTTTGGGATATCTAACAATGTTGGACTTTCTTCAGTCACGGACATGACAGGGATGCCTTTAGTAGAGACTGTCATGATTCCTACATAGGTGACAGGGTTGAGTAGACAACAAGTGACATTGTTACTCTTCTTTACTGGTTCTGGGCTGGTGAGAGAAATGGAGTTAACGTAGGCAGGAGGATATAGAGTTAAATGTAGGGTAGAAAGCAAAGGGGTCAGTCCAGCAACAGAGGAACTCTTCAGGGAGCACACTCTGACCTAGATCTGTGTGGGACTATCTCTGGTCTGAGAAGACACTGGACAGGGAAGAGTGAGAATTCATGAGCTCTCGTTGAGATGCCAGCTAATTAGGTACCTTTTATTCACAGAATAAAGCCATAGCACAGCCCATCAATGCAAGAGCCCTCTCTCAAAATTATTTATTTATCACCAGGGCTCTGGCTTTTTAGTCTTCTATTCTTAGCATCTAAGTTCACTGTAGTAATGGGACGTTAAAACACTTTGTGGAAGGAGCCAGTTTCTAAACCGTTGCCCTTAGAATTTTGTAATTTCATAATAAATACAATATAATAAACATACAAAACAACATTAGCAAGACCATCATTTTCTCTCCTTCAGCCCCCTGTGAATCGTCCCACCAGGTTCCCCTCACTCAGGGATTCTTCCTCTATATTTGATGCAGAAAATAAGGTTGGATGGCAAATTATAGTCCTTGACTCATTTCAGAGGAATTTGGTTGGAGTGGCAGATCCCCAGGGACATGGAGATGGCTGGATTAGAGAAATAACTTGTGTGATCTGGAGAGAAGAGATGGAGCTGAGGCAGGAAGCTACTTACAAAAAGGATTCTTGCAGTGTTCATGGTTCCTTCTTCTGGGTCACAAAGTGACATTTATTCAGAAGAAAAAAAAAAAAAACCCAACAAAACAAACCCTTTATTTCCCATTCCTGTTCAAAGTAACTCTGAGCCCTGGCTGCTTCTCATGTGATGTCATCAGTGTAGGAAAAAAAAAAAAAAAGAATGATGCCAACACTTATTAATGTGCAAATCTGGTAAATCTGGGGGTGTCAACTAGCCAGCATTCCTCCATGTTATTTTATAGGGGAGCATATAGACTTATGTCTTCCCATTGAACTGAATTGGCATTGATAAATGCTGAAGCCAATATGAAATTCTTGCCTCTATATTCATCACCCCTAATCCCTGCTACTTGGTAGGAAATTGTTTTTTATCATATCACAGAAAGCCTGGGGCTTACCAAGGTCATGATGAGTCTAGCATTTATTTATCAGGATTATATTTAGCTTTGGATTTGTAAGCAAGATGATCTTAGGCTCACTAGGACATGAGAAAATGAAGTACAGTCTATACTTTGCTGCCATCTTTGAAAACCTACTTGTATAATAAGAAATACACAGACTCTTTCTCTGGCCCTAGTCCCCGACACAGAGCTCCAAACACCCATGTAATCTCTGGAGTGATAAAGGAACTAAAATAATCTTTTATTGCAATATTTAGCCTGTGTCGTGACTCCTAAGACAGAGTAGGAGATGGCATCTTTATTTTAGTGTTGGGTTTTTGACCTCTGGTTCCTGACACAGAACTTCTAGATTCAGGAAATTTCTCATCCATGAGAAGCACCGTTTGTTTTAATGGGGTGACTTTTTGCAGTGTTTGGCTAGCAAAGATGAGGGACCAGTGACCCGGGGAACAAACTATCCTTTTAGCTCCACCTCCAACCTCTAGAAAGGAGAGAGGGGCTGAAGGTTGAGCTGATCACTGCCCTCCAGTGAGTTAATCCATCACGCCTATGTAGTGAAACCTTCATTATGAACCACCAAATGGCTGGGAGTGGGTGGGGGTAACTGAACACATTGAGGGTGGGAAGTAGTGCAGCAGGAGAGGGCGTGGAAGCTTCCTCCTCTTCTCCTACCCTGCCCTCTGCCACTGTGCCAACCAGCTGTTCATTTGACCAGTTTTAATCCTCTTACAGAACACCACTAGGTCAGGAATGGTGGTTCATGCCTATAGCCAGAATTGAGTGGCTGAAATTAGAAGAGTGTTAGGAGTTCAAGACCAGCTTACGCTACATCATGAGCTTGAGCCTGGGCTCCAGACAACTTTGTCTCAAAAAGTGTGAACATCTTCCTCCTCCCTCCCCACCTCTTCTTCCTCTTTTTTCCTCCTCTTCCTTCTTTTTCTTCTCCTCCTCTTCCTCATCTTTCTCTTCTTCCTCCTCCCCCTCCTTCTCTAGTAAATGTATCTTTTAGATTTTGTGGAGCTGTTTTAGCAAATTAAGTTTAAGGGACTTTTTTTTGTAGAAACCTCATAGCACCGATCAAGCACAGATCACTATTTGTTTTGTGACTGGCATAGGACATGGAGACAGTGTTGTGAGACTGAGTCCTCAATCTTTAGGATCTGAGGCTGCATCCACATTGACATCATCATGACAGAATTGAACAAGAGAATATCTAGCGGGTGTCTGCTGTAGAACTGATTTCTCTATTACCGATAAAGAGAAATCCACTTATTATTTGGCAACCAGAGATCACAAAACTTGGTTGTTGAGTGAGACAAGAAGGAAAAAATTCTACATTTCATACAGTGGTGAAGAGGGAGTCTTTTGTTACCTCATTTGCTTCAATAGCCTGGTACTGTAGACCAGGAGCAATGGGTGTTTCAACAACTATCAGGCCTTTCCCTCTGACCTCACTTGAGTCCCGAGTGCTTGGCTCAGCATTCTACACATCAGCATGTGTATCGAATTACACTACAGAGAAGATGGATTTGACGACTTGTGAAGACTCGTACAACACTGGTGAAAGTTCAGGATAAATGGGCTTTGACTAAAACAAATGCCACCAAACCCCCACATAAATGATGCATGCCATCGCTTGCAAATTGATGTATGTGGGCATAAATCTTTAAACTTTCAGATGGCTCCCTCTCTGCTTTTTTTAGCCCTCCCTCTACAAGACTTGTGAAATCATGCCATCGTTCATCACCCAACTGAGGTAACACTTGAACTCAGGCTGTTGCTGCCAAGTTGACTGGATAGCTGAATCATCAAGACTACAAGGCCAGGTCCATGCTCCTTTCCCCTGGTAGCTCCATCATCTGGCATGGGTGTGGGACACAGTGAGTCTCAGGAACACTTCCTGAATGTTTTCAAATGGTGGAGGAGAGCTACCCCTGTCCAAGAGCGAGTTAGACCCACTTTCACTCAGAGTGTCTCAATCTTGTGTTGGAGGGATTTAAGGAGTTAAGTATGTGCAGTTGGCAATGCATCTGGGCTTCCCAGCCTTTTAAGGAAGCAGTGAGGTGGCCTATGAGGTTAGGACAGAGTGTGGTTCTCAGACCAGGACGGCAACAGACATGCTGTCTCTGACCATCACCGAGATAATAAGAAAAGCAACAATAATTTAGCATAATAGGAAATACATTTGAGCTATGTCCCTGGTTCTTGGTATATGATGCTTAAATGTTTTAAGATTTTTAGTTTCAAATTTGAGTATGTGTAACTTTTAACTGTTTCACTACCTTGTAGTAATTAGACCCTATGATGATGGATTTGGCTATGACACTTTCATATATGTATATAATATATTTTGATTGTATTTACCCCAGTTACCCTTTGTCCCCTTCCCCTTTGCACTGATCTCCTCCCTCTTTCCATCTTGTCCCCTTTCTCCTTTCTGACAGCTTTGGCAACCCAGTGACTTCCATTAGGCTTGCTTTCAAGCGTGGGTGAGAGGTTCTGTATAGGAACATGTATAGTCTCTATGTCACTGGAGAGAAATGGCTACCCATCCTTAGCATCTATGAACTAACTAGGGAGGGGGATGTTTAAGAGTAAGAGAATGGGGTGGAGTGTTGTGGAACTTGGTCTTACAGAGATGTCATGGTCATTGATCTCTTGATCTTATAGCAGCTGTGATTACCCACACAAGATCTGCACAAAATAGGGCCCTCCAACATCCTGCTAGAGAAAGGACACATACTGGTAAGGCTCCACCTATCCTTGAGAATTTATAGGCAATTGACATTTGGGAAGGGGGCACAGAATCTGAGTATGTATTTCAGGATAGTCTCAAACATCCATGTTTAAGCTAGACTTAATCTTATGAACTTCCTACCCCTACCTCCCAAGGACTGAGGTAATAAGCATGTGTGATTAGCTGTTAATTTATAGCCAGAGGTAGCTTAAGTCAATAGGATAGAGTAAAATGAATTTTTGTGTTGCCCGAATAATCTATGTGATAGATTGCTTCCATCTTTGGACGCCTACGGCAGCAAGGCACTCTGTTGGTCTTCTTTTCACAGAGCAGCAGAGTAACTGGAGTAACTTGTTTGGAGTAAGAGTGACTTGATTCCATTGGCCCAGGATTTTTCTCCAACATCAAGGTCTGTCCCACTTTTGTGGGCATGTGTGATGGCTAATCTTAGCTGTCAACTTGACACACATGGGGTTGGGGGAGAGTCTCCGAATTGCCTCCGTTATATTGACTTGTGGTTATGTATGAGGGGCATTGTCTTGATTGACAACTGACGTGGGAGGGGCCAGCCCACTATACTGGTGCTGGGTTGTATGGGAGAGCTGGCTGAACATGAGCAGGGGGAGAAAGCAAGTAAAAGCAGAATTTCTTCAGAGTTTCTGCTTCAAGCTCCTGCCTTGATTTTCTGACCAATAAACTCTTTTCTCGCCCCCCAGGTTGTTTTTGGCTAGTGTTTTATCACGGCAACAAAAAGCAAACTAGGGCAGTATAGGACATTTGTGTGTGTGTGTGTGTGTGTATGTGTGTGTGTGTGGTCATCACTGAGTGGGTACATGTACCCACGTCTGAACATGTGGACAGGGAGATGTGGAAACAACCTTAGGTCTCTTTTTTCTTTTTGAGGCAGAATCTCTTGTCCTGGAACTCATGGAATAGGTTAACAGGCTAGGATCTTTCTGTTTCCATCTTCCCAGTGCTGGGATTGCAACATGAGTGTGCGCACGCACACATACACCCACACACACACACACACATACCCCTTTATGGATTGAACACAGGTCCTTATGTTTACAAAGCAAGCACTTTACTGATATCCCTATCTCTCCAGCCCACATTTTTCTTCTAATAAGTATCTTTGCATCAGGATTCATGTAGGCTTCCTATGAATCTGAAAGTACTTTGTATGCTTTGAAAATATTCTTTAATTGGACAAATGAGGAAGAGGGGTGTATTTTTACAGTTACAGCTCATACAAGGAACTTCACAGAGGAGCAGTGTGCTGCATGATGGCTTCAGGGCCTTCCTATTCCCTGCCCACTCACCCAAATTAACACTGTGCCCCAGACTTTCATGCATTTTCTTATTTGACACTTACAATAGCCCTGAGAGAAAATTTGGACTAGACATATTATCATTATTTTCCAAATGAGAAAATGGAATCTGAGAAAAGCAGACTTGTAATAAAAGAATCAAAGTATATTAAATCTGGAGGGCATTTGGAAGATAGTGTGGTGCAACCTTTTCATTTTATGAATGGAAAATGAAGCCCGGATTAGCAAGTGACTTGCCCAAGGCCTCATGGTCATCGGCAGAGCTGGGATTAAAACTTATTTGCCTTTATTTTTTTGGTCCTTTCTCATTTGGCTACACCAGTCAGTTCTTAAAGACAGATTGTTGTCTTAACAAATCTGGGTACCCATCCCCTTCTCAATTATTGTCATCTAGGAAATAAAAACTCCTCATAAAGTTCATTCTTTTTTATATTTAGATAGACAAGTGTACTTGACTGATCAGGAAGATGCAGTTAGAATATCGGAATGTATTCAGTTTTATCAGTCATTAAGAGTTTCCACTCACAGGACTGGGACACATGAGGGAGTGATCCAATAGGTAATGCAGGCAAATGATGTCAGGGCCCAGTTAAACCCAGGCGCATGTATTTTCAGGCTAGCCTAGCACACATAGGTGGTGAGAACGGTGGCTCAAGGTTGGCAGAAGTTTTAGTACCAAATGTTAAGTCCAAAGGATGAGACTGAATCTGGTTGGTGAGTCATGACATTTGAAGCAAGAGGTCCAAGAGCAGGATGCATTCTGTGAGGACATACGCAGCTAGTGAGCGCTCTTACTGCTTAGGATGCATTGTGGGGCAGGCATGCCACTTGGTACCACATGGGGAATAGGCATGTTGTCCACTAAGTGATTCTACAGTTATGTATGGAAAAGACACATATTTTAGGGAAGTAATGTCTTGTAATTTCAAAGAATTACCAACATGTGTATATTCTTCTAGGTCACTGGGGAAGTGCTTTTTTAAAAAATTTTTCCTTTCTTTACTTTTTTGTGAAACCCAGTCAGTTCATCTTTCCTTTGATGTGAGAAAAACAGGATCAGACTGAAATCTTTTTTAACATACTTGCCATTCATATAGGGTTCTTGCTGACCCTTTTATCTTCTCTGAAATCAGAATCCTTTATCCTTGACGAGCGTGCTGGTGGAGCGCTAGCTGGGCCCTCCTTGTGAAGCTGTTTCCCCCCTCTGCCCTCTTCTCCATCTGTCCTCCTATTTCTGAGCACAGATAAAAAGCCTGGCACTCATTAGCTGGGCACCACTGTAGCCAGTCAGCTTGTGTTTACTGGGTATCCACAGCATGCATGGCATCGCTCTAGGCACCTGTGAGAGAAGCCAATGGCTCTGACATCTTTGCCCTGAGTCCTGGATCCCCATAGTGGTGCAGGGCTGTGGGGGCCTGGGGCAGAATGGCAGCATCAGGCAGGCCTGATGGAGTGTGAGACAGTGGGGAGTTTGGGAGGGAGGAGGCTGGAGAAGAAGGATAGCATCCGAGAGTGCGAGGGATTTTGAAGAGGGCCACTCTAAATGGCAGAAATAAACATGGCCATGTAGCTGTCCTTGCAGGGTGGCAGACACACCCAACCCAGGGAATTAATAGACTACATGAAAGAATCGCCTGACCAATTAATTCTTTGGCTAGTACTTATGCTATAATCAAGTGGATCTTCACACTTACTTTCTATTTAAGGAAGCCTTTTTTTTTTTTTTTTTTTTTTTTTTTTCTTATATGAACAAGGAAGGGCTAGCTGGGCTATGTGGTATCAAATGACATGAGTGTTTGGAATATATTGGTTCTCTGTAAGCATTAGCCAGGCACCTGCACTGTGACAGAGTGGGTCAGTGTTCCCATCTTCTGGATGAGGTACAGGGAAGTCCAAATATCCTCAAATGAAGTGTCATTACTCATTTTCATCTTTGCCTAAAATACCTTTTAGCTGAACTTGGGAAATAAAAAAAAACGTAATTTGATTTGTTGAGTTGGAGGTTCATGGGTAAATTTATCTTTCTGTTCTGTTTTCTCAAAATACTATCACGATAGCTTCTCAACGTCAAAAAACAAATTACATGCTCTCTAAAGCAATGAGGATTTTGAAAGTGAAAATACAACTTCTAGAGACTGTCTTGAGAGTGAAATCAAATCATGCCTGTCCCCGAAGACCATAGGGACACCATCTCCTCTATAAGATTTCTGTCCTAAGCCTCAGGTGTGCTTCTTGGGGAGCTGGTGTTTGAGTCTTTTAGTCTCCCTGCAAACACATGATGAAGATGACCAGCATAGGAATGGCTAATGATAATGGTGAGAGTTTTCCCTTGAGTATTAATCAGAGAAATACTCCCTTGGGAGCTGCTTTATGCATCAATAGTCATGTCTCTAACCCTCCTGATAAACAAGCAGGAAGGGGATTTGCTCTAGCTGGTATCTGCAGTGCCCCCTAGTGATTAAAGGCTTCATTCCCAAAGTGGCTGCAATTGGGAAGCTTTAGGAGGCAGAGCCTCTTGGAAGCTTTCTGGATAGCCCACCCTTCCCTCTGTCTCTTTTACTCCGAGGTCATAGAATAGCTGTTTCATTGCACATTCCCACACTCAGGCACCGTTGTGCCACAAACCCAGAAACAGTATTGTCAATCAGTCTTCAGATGAAACTGGGAGTCAAACCCTCCTTTTTGTCAGTTGCTTATCTTAGCAACTTGTCTTTGTGATGCAAAGCCGATCAGCACACATTATGCACTGTTCTACAAACGGTCAGGCAGAGACTCAAAGACATGAAGTCTACAGCCTTATAACAGCAGCAAGTGACAAAATCAGACTCAGTTCCATGTTCCTTAGATGCCAAAGGTCTTGCTCTGTTAGAGATCCCAGGGTATCAGTGGCTTGAGAGTGAGACAGAATAGACATTTGTGTAGCTAGCTAATGTGACCCTCTTTCCTCTCACCTGAACAGACCAAAGATTCACGATCATATCAGATCTCCTTTGAAAATAGTTTCTGAACTATCCACACAAGAAAAGATATGTAAGACCATTTGATTTCTTGGTTTTCCCATTGCTCGGGCTTAGGCTTTAACAGAATACAGATCTTCCTCCTTTCTGCTTTGAGTAAATGTCAAGGTTTTATTGGCAGCCATGCTCTTCAGGGAGTGAAGTGTAGGTGGCTGCCCAGCATATCAACAAGGTGAGGGAGAGCTTTCCTGGTAACCTCTGCCCGATGAGGCCAGCAGCCCAGCCCTCTGCCCAGCAAAGCCAGCAGCACAGCTCTCCTAGGTGCTCCCACACATCCTCAGGATGTGAACTGGACACAGGGGAGTGCCCAGTAACCACTTGCTGGCTGATAGGTGAAAGATGATTTTGAGTTTTTATTCCTCTCCCAGCATCAAAGAGAATAAATCTGCCTTCTGAGCCAGAATTGTTGTTCCTTGTGATTTCTACATGCTGTTTATTTCCCCATTGACCCTGCATGCCTCTTCCTCAAGGCTGAGTAGAAGGCAGACACCTATAGTTCTCTTTGGTTAGAGCTTGCTCCTGGCCATTATTACTGTGTTTATTCACTAGAGCTTTAATTAATTAAGTCACTGATTACATAGTCTCTATCTTCTGCTAGATACAGTGTTCTTTGCTAGAGCAAGAAACCTGGACCAATCTTGAAGATGGAGGATACCTTAAGATGTAACAAGTATATGATGCTCAAACAAAAAAAAAACACATTGTATGCACTGGGTGGGAATCCCCAGGAGTCATCCACCTTGCCTAGGGGATGAAAGTGGTATTGCTGGAAGGGCAAGAGCTAGGTGAGGTTTTTTTTTTTGATGCATCATTCTTCAGCCATTGGCTGCCCCTTCCTACAGCTCTTTACAATGGGCTCTCCCCCACCAGAGCCTCAGAAGAACACCTCTCCTAGAGCAGCTGGCATTTAGGTGAAGGGGAAGAGGGTGGGAAAGGGGTGTAATTTCATGCTTTCACTTTCAGTTCTTCTAGAAGAAAGGTCTCCCCTTGTCTTTCGTAGCTGTTTACAAAATTGTAGCCAGCCGTGGAGTAGAAGAGGTCTTCTGCACATTTTAAAAATGAAACTAGATTAATAAATGTCACCAAGGTGATGATGGTGATGATGATGATATTAAGTAAAACATTTGAATGAAGTTTTTTTTCTGATGATTAAGAAAAACATTTGAATGAAGTTTTTTTTTTTCATCTCAGAGTCATTCAAGAAATCTTTATAAATAAATGGATGCAGTCAGTAATCATCAGAAACGATTTGCTCAGATTTGCTGGTTTATCCTAGCCCTGTGCTAAACTCGTACCTTTTGAAGTTGTGCCTCAGGAAATGGGCAGTCCTTTCCCCATTAAAAAAATGGGATAACAATGACACTTGCATTTGCAAACAGTTACTTACAAAGTACTTTGCACTTGGCAAACTGCTTTAATTGCTTCAATTTTTTTTTAAAGATGCCATTATTGGGTTTACTGAGTATTCACCCCATTTGTTTATTGAATATTTATTAAGCAACTATTACCATTCTGAACACTAAAGAATCAGAATGGAAAAATAAGACAATGCCCTAACACTGAAGAAAGCTTAAAGTTAAAAGAAATTAATTTATTATTTTATATGTACAAATGCTTTTCCTGCATGCATGTCTGTGCACCACATGAGTGCCTGGTGCCCAAGGTCAGAATATGTGTCAGATCCTCTGAAACTGGAGTTACAGATAGTTGTGAGCTGCCATGTGGGTGCTGGGAATCAAGCCTGAGTCCCCTGGAAGAACAGCCAGTGCTCTTAACCACTGAGCCATCTCTCCAGGCCTCATTTTAAAATTTTGAGATAATTTTAGATTTATAGTTGTTAAGGTATTATAGGAAGCTGTGTATACCTTGGATTCATTTTCTTTTAATGTTTAGTTTTAGTATCTTAAATTATGTTGTGATATTTTTGGTCAGGTTAAGAAATTAATACAGTACTACCCTGTTAACTAGACACCATAATCTAACTGTGTTCCCAGCACCTCGCTGTCCCTGGTTTAAGATCTACTCCAGTCTTTCACATCTCTTTAGTTGCTGTCTCTTTCACTCTCCATCAATTTGTGACAGGCATTAGCCTTCCCTTCATTTTCATAAACTCAAGACTGAAGGGTTCTTATCAGTCATGAAGATCCTCAGTAAGTGTGTTTTTCTGATGCTATCTCATTGGGTTTGTGCAAAAGTCAGAGATCCCTTTGCATCACATGGGAATCTGTCTGTCTATAGGCTGCTGCCTTGGTCCCTTAGCCAAGGAGGCAGTTGCCAGACCCTTCATAAGTGTACTTCTTTTCTTGGGAAAGGGGTCCCTATGTACTTTCCTCATGTAAAAAGACAGGAATTAGTAGAGATTGTTTTTACATGAAAAGATACAGAAAAATATTTAAGGATGTGGATAAATAGACAAGAACCATGATCAGTGGATGATCAAGACTGAACAGATCATTAAGACGAGGCGATACAATGGATAGTGACTGGGTGGACAGGGACAAACTCAGCTCTGATCTCATTGGTCATGACAAGACCAAGGGAAGAGCAGGGCAGGGAGAGGGCACAGCTTCCAGTGTAAGAAGAAACATGACACTGACAGACTCTCATGCCCCTGCTCAAACCTTCCCATCCCACCAGAGCGAGGCTCCCGGTACTGACCCAGAAACACTGCCCAATCTTTCCCCATCCCATTTCACTGCCCCCACCTCTCAAATCTCTTTCGATTCCAGGTCCAGTCCAAATGAACATTTTGAGCACACTTGGTACTCTCAACTTCATCCTTAAGCCTTGCAGTGGATTCTCCAAGTAAGGAAATCTTGTTCTCCAACCAGGCTTCACAGCCAGCTACACTATGTCTTTTAATGTTATGATCAAATGGTCTCTTCCAAGGGATGTCTAAATCAAACTTCTTACGCAAAAATAGCACTACACCCTCACCTCTCATATCCCCCAAATGCATATCTTCTTCCCATATTAGCTTTACATCTTCAGACACAAAACATGTGCATGCATACATGTGTACACATGTGCTCACAAACATTCATATACACTTCAGTTTCCAATATCAGGTTCTCTCGACACTAGAATACCAGCTCCTGAGGGTAGGGGAAACTCTGGAGTACATAATTATGCCCTGGGCACTTTCTTCATCTCACTGGGTTCTTTGGCAAGTGAATAGGTAGCTGTGATCCTTTGATGCCCATCCACTTGGTGCTGAATTCTTTAAAAAAGAGTGTCAGTACTCTTAAGCTTGCAGGCTTCTTCCCTTTCATTATAGTTCAGACAGGGAATTCTAGTGTCTTTTCTACATTGTCTGGTGACAAGACAGAATGCTGTTGGAGGTTGAGGCTACATTCTTTGTAGAAATTATGAAAGGGAGGCCAAGTCACATGGTCAGTCAGGGAAGGCCAGGTAAGTCAGGGATAGAAATCCCTGCCAAATATCCAAAGCAATGGGGCAGAAGATAAGCCAGAGAGGTATAGACTTCACCACTATTGGGCCTGTTTTATAGATCAGGAAATGGTGACAAACAAGTGCAGGCAGGCATTCCCAGTGTTCTCACCCCTTCCAACCCACCCCTCCACCCCCAATTTCTAGCAGCTCCAGGTAGAGCATAGCAGTTCCCGTCCACTCTCATGGCAGACAATGCCTTCTAGCACAGTACAAAGCTAGAGAGACTCTGGAATGAAAGGGTTTCTTCTCAGGCCTTGGGTTGGATATCATTCATACATACTGTGAAGGGTAGCAGATTCGCACAGTAGGAGATCAAGCATGTTTTCTGTGGGTGAACACATAGAATTCATCATGCCAAGTGGTAGATTTAGGAATCATTCTGGCTTAGTCATTGTTTCATTCCTTTGACAAAGGAGGTATTGAACACACTGCTCAGACTTTGGCAAACCCTAGGAGGCAGGAATGCATTTCCCAAATTGGATTATTTTCCTGAACTCTTTGGTCATTATTTCCTTGTTGACATGTTTTGTAAATCTGTCTAGAGAATCAGCAGGGACTTACGGGAGGTTAAAGGGATTGATGCATGCTTGAAATGAAGCCAGTCGTACTACAGACAAGGAAGCAGTGCTTTTACAATCTTAACCTTGATTCCAGCTTTTCACCCAAATGATCATTCTTTTTTACTTTCAGAAAACAAATAAAATGCATGTCTATATTGAAAAAAAAAATCCGGCACCTACAATATTAAAGATCCATTGTAACTGAACTTTCCTTTTAATTAAAATGAACATTAAAATTAAATAACCTTAAATAACACCTTCAATGTTGATTAATCTCTGTCTCTGCTCAAGAAAGCCATGTGCTTCTAACCTGTCGGCATTTGTCAAAATATTAATAGTGAGAAAACTATCCCAGGGAGGCTAACCTGGGCTTAGTTACCGAAAAGGCTTTTAGGAAGTGTCCTATAGCTGGGACATTGAAAAGACAATTCATCACGAGGGACAGAAGAATTCTTTGGGTTTTCTACTGCCTAGTTACAGTTGTCATAGACTTGTGACCTGTAATCCCTGACAAAGGTAACCAAGAGAGAGCTGGTATCATTGTTTATACAAGGTGGCCAAGAATGTGAAAATGGATTTCAGTCCACAGGTCATTGGGGGCAGCAAAAAATAATTCTTTTTGCTCTGAATTGTGGACTCTGACAGAGACATGAACAGGACATATGTCTGGCAGCCACTGGTTATGGTAGAAATGCCTCTCCTCTCCTCTCCTCTCCTCTCCTCTCCTCTCCTCTCCTCTCCTCTCCTCTCCTCTCCTCTCCTCTCCTCTCCTCTCCTCTCCTCTCCTCTCCTCTCCTCTCCTCTCCTCTCCTCTTCTCCCCTCCCTTTTCCCTCCCCTTCCCTTCCCTCCCCTTTCCTTCCCTTTCTTTTCCCTTCCTTTCCTTCTTTTTCATTTTGGTTAGGGGAAAGGTGGCACCCCTGTGTTAAATCAAGTTGTCTATTTCTCAGCTTGCTGTTTTATTTTTTATCTTCCTTTAAAAAATAAAAGATTTCTAAGTAACTAACTATTGGAGAAGAAGACAAATAAAGAGGTAAAGGGATAAGTCACACTTGAAGCCTCCTCTGGCCAGACACCATGTTCCGTAACTGATGTCATTTCCTTTTATTCAGTCAGGAATCCCCAGAAGTTGATGTTTGTTATAAATTATCATTCTTTTCATTTGGTGAGAGCCTATATAATTTATTAAAGGGCATACAGAAAAATAGGAGAGTTGGTATTCACATATTTGTTTCTTTGACGCTAACTCTGGGGATGATGTATTTGAGGCCAGCCTATGATGTAAGCATTGGCAGGAAGGAAGAGTGGTTACTGTTAGTGGATAAGATGAAGCAAGGACAGCCACTAGTATCTGTGATAAGTCAGACTGTTGTGACAGTCATAAGTCACTAAATCTCTGCTTGCCTGTTTCAGGTTGCCTCCATGTATGTTTTCTGCACTAACAGGGTGATTCTGTTTATCTGGGTTGCTCTCATTCTATGTCAGCCATGTTTGTACTTCTCTCTTTGGATCTTCCCTAGGGGCTAGGTGAAGGTTTAATGGGTAAAAAGCTTGCCATGCATGCATGAGGACCTGGGTTTGGATTCCCAGCACACATGTAAAAGCCCAGTGTAGTGATCTGCAATCCTTGCCTTGAGGTCAGAGAAGAGGCTTGATGGATGGGAAGTGGGTTTCTTAGGTCTTGTGGGTATAGCTAATCTATTGAAACGGTGAACTCTAGGTTCAATGAGAGACCCTGCCTCAAGAAGGGAATAATAGAGAAAGACACCCAATATTGACCTATAACCTCCACATATGCACACATGGGTACACACACACACACGAGTCAGAAAGTCGTTTCTTCTTCTTCTTTTTTTAACTTTTAGATCTGGATATGATGTGTCCTACCTCAGCTTCTGAATTTTGTCAGATTCATCAGAATAGGGTGAGAGATATCCCTTCTCCACCACAGTTGGTATATTTTGAGATGTCAGCATGGATTGTGACATCTCTCTTTGCCAGGTGACTGTCCTTTCCACCAGACAGACAGGTCTCTAAGATATTCATTACCATGCCTAGCATGAATAGCCTATTGGGTGAAAGGGGATATTAGATATGTGTTGGGAAATTCAAATGCCTTCTTTGAGGAATCTGGAGTTGGGATGAGCAGCCAGCCAGCCAGCCAGTCTAGGATGGTCTTGATTTAGAGATGACCTCATGCGAGGATCTTCCCTCAGGTGACTTCAAGGCTCTCTCAGGGTGACAATTAAAGCTGACCAGAACAGTCAGTCACCCTTAAGTCCTGTGGCTTATTTTAAAGGCCTCTCATCCAGTTCTTCTGGTAGCTTACTTACCCTCAGCTGAGAACATATGCCTTACTAAAATACCTTTAGTGATATATACTCTTAAAGGACAGACAGGCTGGCACAGTTTGTGGATTAGAGTATTTGTCTAATTTCACAGTCTAGATGTTGCTGTGTCCTCTCTGAGAGACAGAGATGCCACCCAATGGTCATCTCCAAGACTGCTGCATGTTTCCAGGACAGAAAACTTAGCTTATTGAATATAAGCCTGTAGAATATTTGCCTGGGTAGAGGACATAATTCCCTGGGGTTGATTCTCATTATAATAAAACCTGGCTATGGTGTTGCTCACCCATAATCCCAGCACTCCTGGGGTAGAGGTAGAATGGCCAGGAGCTCAGCTTATCCTTGGCTATACAATAAGATCAAGGTTAGCCTGAGATATATGCAGCTCACCTTGTCACTTCATCTCTGTGCTGGATAGTTTTATGTCAACTTGACACAAGCTAGAGTCATCTGAGAGGAGGGAACCTTAGTTAAGAAAATGCCTCCACAGCATCAGGCTGCAGGCAAGCCTGTAGTACATTTACTTAATTAGTGATTGATAGGAGAGGGCCCAGGCCATTGTGAGTGCCATCCCTGGGCTGGTGGTTTTGGGTTCTATAAGAAAGCAGGCTGAACAAGCCATGGGGAGCAAGCCAGTAAGCAGCACCATTCCATGGCGGCTGCATCAGCTCCTGATGCAGGATCCTGCCCTGTGTGAGTTCCTCTCCTGACTTCCTTTGATGATGAACGGTGCTGTGGAAGTGTGAGCTGAATAAACCCTTTCTTCCGGAGCTTGCTTTGTTCGTCATGGTGTGTCATCACAACGATACAAACACTAACGGGGGACAATCTCCTTTCCAGTCTGAGGACTCAGGTGCTGCAAGAAACTGAAAAGCACTCAGGAGAGAGGCAGGGCAGCAGTAGGAAAATGATGAGAGAGATGAAGATGGGAGGGGCGGGGCTTGCTCTGAGTGCTTTGGAACTAATGTGTTCTTTAATTAAGGGATGGGGGAAATCCTCACCTTTCAGCTCATAAAGACGGCCCTAAGAAAATTAAAACAATGTAAATTCAGCCAAATGAACACTCTACAAATGCCACTAGAGCTTGGTGGGATCCAGTGTTTGGATGCCCCAGATGTTTTAAAAGAGGAGCTGGCAAGTGCTTTCTGTAGCACACGACCAAGAAGGAGGCTAGATGCCCACATCAGAAGGCAGTTACAGAGAGTTTAAGGTGACATCATCTGCTGTTCTTGTTCTCTATAGACTAGAAGAGAAACAGCCTAATGAATGATAACGGTGATTCCCTGGCTTCCTTCCTTGGGGCTGCAAGTGCAGAGAAATCAGTTAATTTGTAATTAAAAAACATAAAACAAAAGGACTCAAAGGGAGTTCATAGTTCCTAGTGAAATATTCTGTTAACCAGAAGGGCAGTGAATTACAGAGGTGATATACATGTGTGTGTGTGTGTGTGTGTGTCTGTGTGTCTGTGTGTGTGTCTGTGTGTCTGTGTGCTTGCATGCTAATAGCATGTTGATGGCAACAGGAGCAGGAAGAAGCTATTCACAGTTTTAATAGCACAAGATCACATACACACATGCACAGAACAATCTGAACATTAACTTCTGGTGTCACATACAATGATGTAGATGTAACCTAGAGTTCCCCTAAGGCAGGCATGAGAGTGAGTGCTTACAAAGTGTATACCCAGTCCTCAGAGAAAGGTCTCCAAGGAAACACAGGGGTTTGATTACACACCAGTGGTTCTGATGCTTTGGGTAGCACTGTCCTCCTAAATCAATATTGATATGGTGAGATTACACAAGAAGATTTTACCTCTGGTGTGGCATGGTGGTAAACGTCTTTAAGTCACAACACATGGAAGGCTGAGGTAGGAGGATTGTGAATCAAGGCTAGCCTGGCTTTCGAAGTGAGACTCTGCTTCTATAATCCTATAGGGGGACATGGGTGGACTATAGAGGGACATGGGTGGACTATAGCAGGACATGGGTGGACCATAGGGGGACATGGGTGGACTATAGGGGACACTCTATAGATCATTCTAACACTTTAATTTTCTGGATGAGGGAAATGAGAGGCTAAGTGGTTTGCACAAGGCCATCCAGACCTAGAGTAACCATGTGCTTATCAACCAAGCAAGCCAGCAATTCTTTTGCTCTAATTTATTTAATTTTTGAGTTTCTCATGTAAGTATATTTCGTATGTTGAGAACATCCTCCCGTCTCCCTCTACTCTCTCTTCCCTCCTCATCTGCCTCTCACTGGGATGGTTTGACTGTCTAGACAGTTTAACTTCTATTTCATATCATATCACACATATACGATTGTATGTATCTGCATAAAATCTAGGAACCATAAATGAGAGAAAACATATGATAATTGTCTTTCCAAGACTAGCTTAATTCACTCGATGCAATTATCTCCAGTTGCACCAGTTTCCCTGCAAACAACACAACTTTGTTCTTTAGGGCTGGAAAACCCTTTAGTTGTGTATGTCATACTTTCTTTATCCATCCCTCTAAGCACTAAGATTGTTTATAGAACTCTGCTATTGTGAACAGTGTTTGCAATAAATGTGGATATGCAAGGGTCTCTGCGATCTGTTGACTTGGAGTTCTTGGCAGTCATCGAAAAAACAAGTAACACAGGCTGGTGAGCATGTGGGTGAGGGGGAACCCTTACATACCATTGGTGGAATGAACACAAATGTGGTCACTATGGAGGGTAGTACGCAGGTCTCTCAAACCCTGGTACTTCTGAGCGTGAGTGCAGGAACTGTTACTGTTAGTCTAGGCCTACCTGTTGCCAGGGGAACCAGGTCAGGTGATTGATTATCCTATTTGAACAGCTGGACTTGGGGGGTGGCATAGCCTCTTCATTGCTGCCGATTGCAAGAAGAACTCAATAACAGAGGCATGGATAAAAGAAAGTATGATAGGAATATACACCTTCTGGAGACTTGGAAGGGCACCCCCTGGTGTCCGGAATAGGGAGGCACTTTATTAACTACCCTCCAACTCTGAAGTCTTGCCAGCACTCAGCAAGCATCTTAGTCCAATTGTGCTGTTTTAATGGAATACCTGAAGCTGACTAATTAATATAAAAACTTCCTTCGGCAGTTTTGGAGGATAGAAAATCTAAAAACAAGGTTCTAGTGAATTCGATTGTTGGATAAGGGCTATATTTTTCAGAGATGGAGCAGGTGCTGTATTTTCTCATGGCAGAAGATGGAAGGGCAGGCTGGTCAATTGTTTATGGTTCCTCATTTATAAAGCTCTTACTCATATTCATGAGGAAGGAGCCTTTATGGCTTCGCCATGCTGCGATACTACAGGTAGTATCTGAACTCTATAAACTATCACAGTGGGAATTAGGAAAAGTCACAGTCCTGACGAGGGCACATGCCCCAACAGGAGATGACATCTTTTTACAAAGACGGTAAGACTTCTTCCTCCAGACAGCCCTACTACAGGCAGCATTGTCGACAGCTCAAGGAAAATGTCAAGCAGTAAAGTGCCCCGAGTGTTGAACCAACTCACAATGGCTGATGTAATTTATAAGATGCTCACTTCCTGCCTGGATGTCTCGCTGGATTCTTGTTAGATGGGACGAAGGGCTGGAGAAAGTCGGAGGAAACCTGCCACTGCTAAGGAAAGCTGCTGAATTCAAGACCTTGGCTGGGCAGACCATTTTCAATCTTGATTGTGGTGCTGGTGATTCAAATATTCTCTGTCTGTTAGAATGTAGAGATACATTCTCCAAAAGAAAAACAAGTCAACTTGACTGTTCATGCTGTGTGATACTTTCCCCTGAGGAGTCTGTGAAGAAACATCTGCCCACCTAGACAGATCAAGGAACTAATTCCACCCAAGTCTAGCTTGGTAAACCACTAAGTTTAATTGGGGTTACCTATAAAAGTATGGCTAGCCACCAAAGAGTAAATGCCCCCCATCCCAGCAATCCTTAATGGTGAATACATCCCTATAAAGAAATGGGGTCTTATGTGGTTAGTGGGCTGCCTTTTGAACTTTCCCTTTTCTCTGTGCTGGGCCTTACCTCCCATGGATAATCACAGTTATAGAGAGTCTAGAAGGCAATATCCATCCCGTGCCTGGATGACAGCATTCTATAGCAGTGCAATAAAATAAAATAAAAAGTTGGAGCATGTCAAAGATATAGTGATAGCTTACTGAACAGTTACCAGGAGCAGGGCTTGGAAGGTCGATGGTGAGGGTCCATAAGCTCTTCAGAGTGATGGAAATAGCTACCTGGTCATGGTGGTCTCAGTGGGAGTATTTGGGAGACCACATCACACTGCATAGTTGAATCACTGAATAGTTTTGTTTATACACTAAATTCATTAGCGCTGGGGAGAGGACATAGTCTACTCATAGTACAGGCATCACTATTTGTTTTGTCTCATCAATGATGAGGAAACTCATTATTGAGGTACTAGGAAGTTGAATAACTTGCCCAGTGTCATATCTGGTGAGTGATGGAGGAGTTGAACCCAGGAACTAATAAGCCTACCAATTGGTATCTTTAAAATGTTAACAGATGCTTATGCAAGTAAGTCACAGCTCAGCATCTAGGCCAGGAGAGCACATCAGCCCTAAGAGGCAGGTGCGATGGACAAGAAATGCTTGACCCCTCATAGTGGACCTGACAGGAAGAGCATCTGTGCTGTGGTGGCCATTCCAGTCTATACACAATTAGTCTTTACTGAAGCAGACATTTTGAAGATCTGGCACAGAAGTACTGAGCCCTGGTGCAGAGACCTGTGATCCCTGGGGAGTTTCCCCTTCTGGCTGGAAGTGTGATTTAAAACCTCCAGGCTAAGCTCATTTTGCCAAATCGCTCCTGCAGGATTTAGTTTCAAGGCCAACTCCAGAAATTTCTAGCTCAGCAAATACTATTCAAAGCAAGAGAGTGTATCCATCCAAGCTACCTCTGAAACAGAGGAATACAGTTTCTTGTGCTTTGGCAGGAGGCAGTAAACATGTTTCTACACAAATTCACGGGTATATAACAGCGTGCTTATAGTATTTGAACAAAGAGAGAAAATTATAACTATACATATGTGCATGCCTGCCTGGTTGCTGTCCTGCTCCCCTGTATGGGGAAAGTGCACAAAGGAGCTACAGTCCCCAGCAAGCACACAGAATGAAATGGTTGTATTTCACATTAGATCATGCAGTTTAGAGAGGTAGGCTCCGTCTCACTCTATGGTGCAGGTGGGGTGGCAGCAGCGTGTATAAACTGTTTTAAAGCAGAACTCAGAGGAGCTGAAAGATCACATCAGGTCTTAGAGTAGGACATTCAGTGTTCGAGAGATTAGACTCAACTGTGATCAAGGAGCTACTTAAGAGTCAGAGACAGAGATGTCTTCACTGTACAAGCTTGAGTCAGAGATCAGGGTTCAAATCCTAATTCTTCCCTGCATCCACCAGGGGCAGGGCTGAAAACAGCTCTTTTCACCTCTCCAAGTTCCTTTTTATCCCCATGCATAAAAACTGTATGAATGAGGACTAATTCACCCAGTTATTGCATGGATTGGGTATGATTATACTATATCATTCCCAATAACATAGTATATGCTCAGTAAATTACAGCTGATAGGAGCGGCCACATTAACTCATGTAATTATTCTAATATATCTTATCTGCAAGAAATCTGAGCACTGTTAAACTGGCCAATAAACAACTCAAACAGTACTTTCTTTATCACTTAAAGGGCCCCACTACAGGAAGGGCTTCTGCTATCCTGTTATTGGTGCTTGGTAGATACCCTGAAATGCATACAGGACCATCATCATGATTGATCAAAAAAGACTAGAGGTGATTTGCCCAGCTCTTTCTTTACCAAGATTGCACAGCCACCAAGTAACAGGACAGGCTGTTGAAATCAGATACTCTGAGTTAAAATGTCGCCCTGTGTGGGGCACATGACTGACTCTTAGGACAATGCCCTTTCCCCTTTGCATGCTATCTCTGCTTCCCTCCAGCTCACTTCTACCATGGTTCTTGGAGATTGCCTTAATGAGCAGAGCCAATGAATAATCATGAGTGTGATTCTTGAGTTGCCTTTTCAGTGCTGAGCTGGGGATAGATTTATAGACACTGACTCTGGCTGGTATTTGGGAATGGATAATTACCTTCACTTACTATATCGTACACTGCTTTGCCTCAGTATTTACTGCCCAGGATTCTGCCCTTTTCCAACTGATTCTGAACATGAACATGCCGCCGGCAGCTAAGTGGCATAACTCATTTGAGGTGACCATAAATCTAAGGCTTCCACCAGAAATGATGCAAAAAAAATTAATGGAACATGAAATCAAGTAAATGGAATTGAGTACAGTAATTAGTTCATATTTTAATCCTCAGGTCTGTTTATTATCTGTCAACTGGTGAGCAATTAAGTCAGTGCCGTTGAGATGATTAGCTTTGTTTCAGAAGAGGTTTATCGATATGTCAGAGCAGATGAATCTAGGAGTTTTAAATGGCCTTATTTTGAATTGCAGAGCAGTACGTTTACAAGGTGGATAGACAACATTAGTACCTAGATGACTTTTATTTACTGTAACAGAGCCATTCTGGAAGATATTGGTGCATGTGGGTGGGAAGACGCAAACTGAGCAGATACTATTACTATTTATAGTTCTAGGTTATTTATTTTCCTGAGCATGATTGCATGTATCTATAGTATGTGTATATGTGTGTTCATGTATATGTGTATGGCACATATGTGCATGTGTGGGGGTGTGTCTGTATTGTATACATGGGAGCCTGGAATTGACACTGGGTGCTGTGCTGGCTGGTTTTAATGTCAACTGGACACAAGATAGAATCATTTGGAAAGAGGAATTATTAATGCAGAAAAAAAGTTCCTACCAGATTGGCCTATGGGGCACTTTCTTCACTGATATGGGAGGGTCAAGTTAACGGCAGGCTGTGCACCTCTGGACTGGTAGTCCTGGGTTTTACAAGAAAGCAGTCTGAGCAAGCCATCAGGAGCAAAGCCAGTCAGCAGTGTTCCTCTGTGACGTGTGCTTCCATTTCTACCTCCAGGTTCCTGCCTTGACCTCCTTTGATGGTGGACTGTGATGAGCAAGAGGGAGTGACATGAATCTTTTCCTCCTCAAGCTGGTTTTGGTCAGGGCATTTTGTCACAGCAAGAGAAACCCTAAATAAGAGAAATATCTTCCTTGACCACTCTCTGCTTTATTTACTGAGACAGGACTCTTCCTGAGCCTGGACCACACCAACTCTAGCTAGTCATCGAACCAGCTTTCCCCAGGGATTCCTTGTCTCTGCTTTCTAAGAACTGGAATGACAGATAATTACGACATCCAACACAGTATTACAGGCGTCGTAGGGATCTGCTACTTCTGGTGTGAAGACTTCATCCAGTGAGCCATCTCCACAGCCCTGTCTCTAATTACTAAATGCAATAGTGTGATTTTTTTCCTTCTGAGACCCAGGGAAGCATCATTGTCAATTGCGTTTCCTGGTTTGAGTTTCTGAGCTTTATTTATATATTTCTTGCAAGTGAACCCGGTTTATGGCTTGGTTTGACCCCGTTGGTCCTTTTTTTTGGGGGGAGGGAGGGGTAGTTTGGTGACTTCTATATGCATCTTTTGTGGATATTTCTCATCACTTCCGTTTGTGAATAATTGGCTCATGTTGTTGTTGTCTTGAGGCTTGTGTCTTGTGTCCATAAAGATGGTGTTCTACTTGCTGATGCAGGAGATATGATTTTGGAGAATCTCCTTACTCTCTATTGGGTGATTCACCTAAATTACCTAAAATGTCTCTTGGACCCAGGGGTTAAGTACAACTTTAAATTTAATGTGATACATCAAAAATTGGAACATTGTGCCAGGAAAATCGGGACCTGCTCCTAATTCTACCACGGAATGCTAGTGACCTTTGGCAGGTCGCTTGGCTTCCCTGGCATTTGGTGATGATTCTGCAGGTGTGTTGGAAAAGATGGCCCCACAGGTGCTCCTGGCACAGCCACCACGTATGAAGACTCTGAGTCCAGTCGTTTGTTTCAAGTCCAAGTCTGTACCTTAAAGTGGAAGACGTGACTTTTCCTTGAACCTCTTCAGGTTTTCATGAACTGTTGACCATGGGTCAGAAGAACAAGGAATAAAGCCATTCAATTTCCAGCTTTGGAAAAGATTTGGAAATAAGATATTTTTTCTTTCAATGTCTGGCTACTTCACAGCAATGCTTTGAATGCACTCATCCCTTTAGGTGTACTGTCACTGGCTTCTTTAAAAGATTTATTAATTTAATTTATGTGTATATGCCTGAGTGCATTTATGTGCGCTACATGTGTGCAAGTGCCTGCAGAGGACCAGAAGAGGGTTTCAGGTCTCCTAAAGCTGGAATTACAGGCAATTGTGCTGCCTGATGCTGGAAAATGGAAACAGAGTCTCTGCAAGAGCAGTGAGCGCTCCTAACTGCCAATCCGTATTTCTAGTTCTCTTTCAACCGATTTCTAAATAAACCAAGACCCTCATTCAACACTTGTAAAATGATGACAATGATGGTTGCCATGGTGACGGTCAGGTCTGAAGCGGAACCTCAATCAAATCGCAGTTTTTAAAGTTTCTGTCTTTAAATTTTACCTTGTGAGACAGCAACTTCCTCCTTGCTTTTGAGCAACAATATGAAAGGATATGTAAGTCCAAAGGAAGAGGATGTTAGCCAATCCTAGTGGGACAGCCCAGAGCTACCTGTAGGTTGGGATGGAGTGGGTGGGATAGTGATGCAGTGGACTGCCTTCAAAAGCCCCATTGTGAGCATCTGCAATTGGCAGCCCAGGAAGCTGCTCAATGAACTGAGCTCTCCTTCCCCAGACATAAATGTAAAAATGTCCCAAGAAAAGCCTCATGGATGGGGTAGCACCCTCTTGCAGCTCTATTTATTCCATGCATATTCAGCATCAGGGATCTTAATTCCTGTTTGCTAGGCTTCTCAAAGGCCACCTTGCCCAGTCTAGGTAAGATTGCTTCCTGGAACTCCAGACTTTGGCTTCTAGCACTGTCAAAGACAAGCTCCCTATCTTGATCTGGGGAGTGATTCCAGGGCTGAGATGAAGAATTGAAATGAATTATTCTAACACACTTGCTCTCAGCTATTCCATTGCTCTTCCCAGGTGCCCTGAAGAATTCACTTACCTTGAATTTGTGAATAATTTAACATATAAATTCAAAAAAAATCTCTGTTAATATTGACATTAACTTCATTAGGGTTGACATTATGACTATAGAATTTTGATTATGACATATTGGGCATAATTTAGGCACTTTGAAAGCGCTAGTCTATATTATCTTCATTTATTCCTTCCATTTCTTTGTTCAGCAGTATTTACCCACAGCTCATTATGTGCACAGGGAGGTATTTTTAAGGAGTATAACTCACTCCGGGGCTGCCAAGAATTAACAGTCTAATCAAAAGACAGGTTATTCTACTAGATCGCAAGATCCTTAAAGACAGTCCCCCACCCCCACCCCCGGCTTTGCAGTCTTTGAATTTCCTTATTGAGCTAGAGCCAGAGCTAGGCAAATAACCATTAGTGTGGAGTTTGCCGAGGAACCTTGGTCCACCTTAAACATCATCATGATATCAGTTCTGAGTTAAATCCAGCCTTGACATTCCTGTTTGGATGACCTTGGACCTTCATCACCTCAGGTGAGGAGCTCACATTTAGAGCAAACTCCTAGAACTGATGTTTGCCCATTAAAAGAGAATGCTTGTCAGTGTGCTTTAAGAGAGACTTTTGATAAAAGCCAATGACCACACGGAGTCAATGATAGGAGGACCCATATGCTCTCCATCAGCCCCAGCACTCACGTACAAGCCCACGGTGCTTCTGCAATTGTGTAAATGCTCATAGCTCTCTCCCTCTCGGAGCTACTGTGCCCACCTAGAAGGTCCTCCCCTTGGACAAGCCCCCTGTCAGCCTAACAAATCCTGTTCTCTCAGTGAGACCCAGGCTGGCCACCCTGTTTAGACTCGTATCTCGTATCTCCATGCTTGACTCTTCATCTCTTTTCTCTGCTGTTTAAGTCCTCATAGCCTTTGCTTTAATCTGATGCTACAGATGGACTCATTTATTCCATCTCACTATTTCTGATCTGTCTCTCCTGAACTGGATGGGAAACACCTCATAGATAGGAATCTGTAGCTGTCTTATTCACTGTTGTGTGTGGTAGATAGTCACTATCTGTTCTCCGGATGAAATAAATGGGAGTTACTTACAAAGCAGGTAGTCAGTGACCAGGTATTTTTGACGACATTCTGTAGCCATTTGTGAGTCAAATATGTGCCTTGTCCCTCTAATGGGTCTGAAATCCCTTCAGGGTGATGCTGGTTAATTCTTCTATGTCTTCACCATATAAAGGGTAGATATAGATTGGTACTTTATAAATCCATTTTAAAAATTTCACAAAGCACAACATCCTAGAGAAATTCCTTAGTAATAATTACTAACAACTCTCCCTTCCCCCCACACCCTGACTTCTAAGGGTATTTGACGCTTTCAGCAATTTTTATCCAAATAGTTCACCTTCAATCAATCAATCAACCAACCAATCGATCAATCAATCAATCAATCAATCATCAGTATTTGATGCTTGGGGGTGTTTGTCTTGCATATATGTGTGTACACCATGTATATGGCTGATGCCCATGAAGGCCAAAAGAGGGCACTATATTGCCTGGAACTGGAATTCTGAACAACCATGAGGGTGCTAAGAATTGAACTTCGATCTTCTGGAAGAGCAACCAGTGCTCTTAACTACTGGGCCATCTCTCCAGCCCCTCCAGCTTCAATTTAAATGCTTTTATTTATTTCCTATATAGTTAACACAACTCAGGGTTTCAAAGAAACAAAAGCAAAAACAAACAAAACAAACAAACAAACAAACCTCTAATGTTTTTTGTTTCTGGGACACTGACAGTTGTTTGAGTTGTTCATTCAATGACTGAATGACTCATTTCACAAACATGACTTACTGTATGTTGGACAATGCATTAGGTACATGGTGTCTATGGAGAAATAGCTCTTTGCTTAATAGGTTTACTCAGATGACTTATCCCATGAAAGCATGTTGACTGGCCTCATGTGCTTGGTGTACAAAGTGCTGGGAATACAGCTCTGACCAAACAAAAATTCCCATCAGCAAAGAACTCTGTTCCCACAGAAGCGGAATAAATAGAAGACTCGCAGTGATTGGTAACATTATATTAGTTGACCCCAACCCCCACCACCCACCCCCCAGAGCTCCCAGGAACACATGCAAGAACCCATGGCTCCAGCTGCATATGTAGCAGAGGATGGCCTTATCTGGCATCAATGGGAGGAGAGGCCCCTTCCTTGGTCCTGTGGAATCTCAATACCCCATTATGGGGGAATGCTGGGGTGATGAGGTGGGAGTGAGGGGGTGGGAGGGTGGTAGAGCACCTCATAGAAATAGGGGGGAGAGGATATGATAGGGGGGTTGTGGAGGGGAAACTGGGAAGGAGGCTAACATTTTAAATATAAACAAATAAGCTAACAATTAAAAAAATTAAAAAATGGAAAAAAGGTAACAATATTTTGACCTTTTCCAGGCCACACATAATTCTCTGTTGCTTACTACTTCTGATACTGTCTTTGAGTATTTTTGCAAATGAACTTTTAAAAATTTAAACCCTTCATAGCCCCTGGAGTTGACTTGACCTACAAGGTAACACTTTGCAAGGACTCCCATTCAGGGCTATGCAACTTTCTCTACAAGGCAAGAAGAGACAGCACCCAAGTGGCTGGGGGCGGGGAAGAAGGGATCTGGGGAAGCTAGACTAGGGAGACTGAGGTAGATGATGGTTGGAGAGATGAATCTGACGTTCATAGTGGAGGGAGCAGCTTATGCATGGCATACCCACATAGTAGCACTTCCATGTTTATTATCCACATTCTTGTTATATGTCCATACTCCAGTTTTTATTCCACTTTAATCTCTAATTGGGCCAGTAAAGCACCTTTACAGATGGTCCCAGTGAAGCGGCAGAGTGCTAAACCGCTTGTCTTTACTTCCCCTAATCCTAGAAGGGCTGTACATCCTGGGGCCCTGGTTCTCAGTTGCTGCTCCTTAGCACATCCCACACTCTAGCGCATGTTGGTACAACTCAGTTTTAGTTGCCTATGCCTACTGGTTTGTGTCGTTTCTGTGAAGCGGTCTCTCAAGGATGCAGATAACTGGTTCCTTGAAGAGACCGAGCCTGCACTGTTTGTTTTTCTTACTGATCATGAAATAGTCTCTTTTCTGATTCAGAGACACAAAACGTAAACCATCCTATAATTCACATATGAGTTTTAGTCTCCCTCTATAATGTAAACTATAATCTACATCACCATAGCAACACCTATGGACTTTTTCCTCCCTGTCTGTGGAGCAGAACTGGAGACTCCAGAGACTCCTGGGGCTGAGATCCAGGAAGGTCAGTGCTGCTAGTTCACCTTCAGAGGAGCAGCAAGCATGACAGTCTGAAGGGCTGCTCGTCATTCTTTCTTATTATGATCCAAAATAGCTATTTTATTATGTTCTCTTGGAATAAACCTTAAATATATCCACACTATTAGTGTACTAACCATGATGTTCTCTCTCCTCTCTCTTTCATCCATACACACACACACACACGTATGTATATAATACACACATATACATACATAACATAAACACATACATACATACATACATGTGTATTCAACATATGTTTTCCTCAACAGACTTTGGCATTTCTGAGTAGAAATTGGTGCTGTATGCTCAGAGCCCAGCACACAGCAGGAGCACAATAGCCATGGAGAGAGAGAGAGGAGACAATGAATCAAGAGATCAGGTCAAAGAT
>NW_023046279.1:0-62388 GCF_011762505.2 Arvicanthis niloticus
GGCATCCAGAGAGAGGAGAAAACAGAAGACCATCCAGCGAGAGGAGAGAACAGAAGGGCATCCAGAGAAAGGAGAAGTCCGAAGGGCATTCAGAAAGAGGAGAGGACAGAAGGGCATCCAGAGAATGGAGAAAAAAGAAGGGCATCCAGAGAGAGGAGTGAACAGAAGGGCATCCAGAGTGGGGAGAAGACAGAAGGGAATCCAGAGAGAGGAGAGAACATAAGTGCATCCAGAGTGAGGAGAAGACAGAAGGCATCCAGAGAGAGGAGATTATAGAATGGCATTCAGGGAGAAGAGAAAAGAAGAGTATCCAGAGAGTGGAGAGTACAGAAGGGCATCCAGAGAGAAGAGAGGACACGAGAGCATCCAGAGAGATGAGAGAACAGAAGATCATCCAGAGAGAGAACAGTACAGAGGGGAATCCAGAGAGGAGAAGACAGAAGTGCATCAAGAGAGAAGAGAGGACAGAAGGGCATCCAGAGAGAGGAGGGAACAGAAAGGTATATATAGAGAGAACAGAAGGGTATCTAGAGAGAGGATTGCAGAAAAGGGTATCCAGAGAGAGAAGAGAACAGAAGGGCATCCAAAGAAAAAAGAAGAGAGAAGGGCATAAAGAGAGATGAGAGGACAGAAGAAAATCTGGAGAGAGGAGAGAACCGATGGGCATCCAGATAGAAAGGAAGATAGAAGGGCATTCAGAGTGAGTAGAGGAAAGATGGGATTCATGAGAGAGAAGAGGACAGAAGGGCATCCAGAGAGAGGAGAAAACAGAAGGCCATCCAGCGAGAGGGAGAACAGAAGGGCATCCAGAGAAAGGAGAAGTCTGAAGGGCATTCAGAGAGAGGAGAGGACAGAAGGGCCTACATAGAGAGGAGAGAACACAAGGGCATCCAGAGAATGGACAAAAAAGAAGGGTATCCAGAGAGAGGAGAGGACAGATGTGCATCTGGATAGACGATAGAACAGAAAGGCATCCAGAGAGAGGAGAGAACAGAAGAGAATCCAGAGAGAGGAGAAGACAGAAGGGCATTCAGAAATAGGAGAGGACAGAAGGACATTCAGAGAGCGGAGAAGACAGAAGGGCATTCAGAGAGGAGAAGACAGAAGATCATCCAGAGAGAGGAGAGAAGAGAAGTGCATGCAGTTCGATAAGAGGTCACGAGAGCCTTCATAGAGAGAAGAGAACAGAAAGGCAACCAGAAAGATTACAGGACCGAAGAAAATCCAGAGAGAGAAGAGGACACAAGGGCATCCAAAAGAGGAGAGGACAGAAGGGCCTTCAGAAAGAGGAGAGGACAGAAGGGCATCCAGAGATATGAGAGAACATAAGGGCATCCAGAGATATGAGAGTACAGGAGAACCTCCATAGAGAGAAGAGTACAGAAAGGCAAAGGGAGATATTAGAGGACAGAAGGGAATCCAGAGAGAAAAGAGGACAGAAGGGCATCCAAAAGAGGAGAGAATAGAAGAAAATCCAGAGAGAGGAGAGGACAGAAAGGCATACAGTATGGGGAGAAGAGCATTGAGAGAGGGGAGAAAACATAAGGGAATCCAAAGAGAGGAGAGAATAGAAAAGCATCCAGAAAGAGGAGAGAACAGAAGGCCATCCAGAGAGATGAAAGAACCTAAGATAATCTAGAGAGAAAAGAGAACAGAAGGGCAACCAGAGATATGAGAGAATAGAAAAAAAATTCAGAGAGAGGAGAGGAGAGAAGGTCATCCAGAGGGTGGAGAGAACAGAGGGGCATCCAGAGAGAGGTGAGGACAGAAGGGCATCCATAGAAAGGAGAGGAAAGAAGGGCATCCAAAGAGAGGAGAGGACAGAAGGGCAACCAGAGAAAGGAGACAACAGAAAAACATCCAGAGATCGGAGATGACAGAAGGGCATACAAAGAGAGGAGAGACCAGAAGGGCATCCAGAGAGAGGAGTATACAGAAGGGCATCAACAGAGAGGAGAGAATAGAAGAGCATCGGACGAGAGGAGAAAACAGAAGGGCATCAAAAGAGAGGAGGTGACAAAAGGGCATCCATAGAGAAGAGAAGACAGAAGGGCATCCAGAAAGAGGAGAAGACAAAAGGGCATCCTGAGAGAAGAAAGGACAGAAATGGCATCTAGAGAGAGAAGAGGACACAAGGGCATCCAGATAGAGGAGAGTACAGAAGGGCATACAGAGAGAGGAGAGAACAGAAGGGTATCCAGAGAGAGGAGAGGACAGAATGGCATCCAGTGAGAGGAGATAACAGAAGGGCATCTAGAGAGAGGAGAAGACAGGAGGATATCCAGAGTAAGGAGAAAATTGCCGCGCTTCCAGAGAGAGGAGAAGACTGAATGGCACCGAGAGAATTGAGAGAACAGAAGGGCATAAGGAGAGAGGAGAAGAGAGAAGGATATCCAGAGTGAGGAGAAAATTGTCTAGCATCCAGATGGAGGAGAATACTGAAGGGCATCGAGAGAATCTAGAGAACAGAAGGGCATAGGGAGAGAGGAGAAGACAGAAGGGCATCCAGAGAGAAGAGTGTACAGAAGGGATCCAGAGAGATGAGAGTACAGAAAGCCATCCAGAAAGAGGAGAGGACAGAAGGGCATCTAGAGTGAGGAGAGGAAAGAAGGGTATCCAGAGAGAGAAGGGAATTGAAGGGCATCCAGAGGGATGAGAGGACAGAAGAGAATCTAAAGAAAGGAGAGAACCGAAGGGCATCCAGAGAGATGAGAAGACAGAAGGGCATCCAGAGAGAGGAGAGAACAGAATGACATCCAGAGAGTGGAAAGAACAGAAGTACATCCAGAGAGAGGAGAAGAGAGAAGGGCTTCAGGAAAGAGGAGAGAACAGAAGGACATCCACAGGGAGGAGACAATAGAAGGTCATCCAGAGTGATGAAAATACCGAAGGGCACCCAGAGAGCAGAGAGGACAGAAAGGCATGTAGAGAGAGGAGAAGACATAATCGCCTCCATAGATAGGTGAAAACAGAAGGGCATCCAGAGAGATGACTTGACAGAAGAGCATACAAAGAGTGGAGAGATCAGAAGGTCATCCAGAGAGGGGGGAAGACAGAAGCCCATCCAGAGAGAGGAGAGGACAGAAGGGCATCCAGAGAGAGGAAAGAACAGAAGGGCATCCAGAGAAAGGAGAGGACAGAAGGTCATCCAGCGAGAGGAGAGAACAGAAGAGCATCCAGAGGAAGGAGAAGTCCGAAGTGCATCCAAAGAGAGGAGAGGACAGAAGGACCTACATAGAGAGGAGAGAACAGAAGAGCTTCCAGAGAGTGAAGAAAACAGAAGGGCGTCGAGATTGAGGAGAGGACATATGTGCATCTGGATAGAGGATAGAACAGAAGGGCATCCAGATAGAGGAGAGAACAAAACAGCTTCCAGAGAGAGGAGAAACAGAAGGGCATTCAGAGATAGGAGAGTACAGAAGGACATCCAGAGAGCAGAGAAGACAGAGGGGCATCCAAAGATAGGAGAAGACAGAAGGGCATCCAGAGCGATGAGAGTACAGGAGAGCCTTCATAGAGAGAAGAAAACAGAAAGGCAACCAGAGAGATTAGAAGACAGAAGGAAATTCAGAGAGAGAAGATTACAAAAGGGAATCCAGGAGAGCACAGTACAGAAGGGCATGCAGAGAGAGAGGAGAAAACAGAAGGACATCTGGAAAGAGGAGAGAACAGAAGGTAATCCAGAAAGAGGAGGCAACAGAAGGTCATCCAGAGTAACGAAAAGACAGAAGGGCATCCAGAGAGAGGAGAGAACAGAAGTGCATCCAGATCGATGAGAGGTCTGGAGAGCCTTCATAGAGAGAAGAGAACAGAAAGGCAACCTGAAAGACTATATTACAGAAGGGAATCCAGAGAGAGAAGAGGACACAAGGGCATCCAAGAGAGGAGAGGACAGAAGGGCATTAAGAGATAGGAGAGTATAGAAGTACATCCAGAGTGACGAAAAGACAGAAGGGCATCCAGAGAGACGAGAGTACAGAAGGGCATCCAGAGAGATGAGGGAACAGAAGATCATCCAGAGAGAGAACAGAGCAGAAGGCACCCAGAGGGATGAGAGTACAGAATAGAATCTAGAGAGAGGAGACAACAGAAGGCATCCTGAGAGATGATGAGACATAAGGGCATCCAGAGATAGGAGAGGACAAAAGGGCATCCAGAGAGAGGAAAGAACAGAAGGGCATCCAGAAAGAGAAGACAGAAGGGCATCTGGATAGAGTAGAGAAAAGAAGGTCATGCAGAGAGAGGAGACAAAAGCAGGTCATCCATAGAGATGAAAAGACAGAAGGGCATCCAGGGAGAGGAGAGAACAGAAGGGCATCCAGAGATATGAGAGTACAGGAGAGCCTCCATAGAGAGAAGAGTACAGAAAGCCAAAGAGAGATATTAGAGGACAGAAGGAAATCCAGAGAGAAAAGAGGACAGAAGGGCATCCAAGAGAGGAGAAAACAGAAGTTAATCCAGAGAGATAAGAGAATAGAAGAGCATCCAGAGATAGGAGAGGACACAAGGGCATCCAGAGATATGATAGAACCGAAGATCTTCCATAGAGAGGAGAGAACAGAAGGGCATCCACAGAGATGTGCGAACAGAAGATCATCCAGAAGGATGAGAGTACAGAATAGAATCTAGAGAGAATAGAACAGAAGGTCATCCAGAAAGATGATGAGACAGAAGGTAATCCAGAGAGTGGAGACAAGAGAAGGTCATCCATAGTGACGAAAAGACAGAAGGGTATCCAGAGAGAGAAGAGGACAGAAGGGCATCCAGATAGAAGAAAAGACTTAAGGGTATCCAGAGAGATGCGAGAGAAAGAAAGGCATGAAGAGGTTGGAGAAGAAAGAAGGGCATCCATAGATAGGTGAAAACAGAAGGGTATCCAGAGAAAAAAGAAGACAGAAGGACATACAGAGAAATGACTGTACAGAAGGGCATCCTGAGAGTGGAGAGATCAGAAGGGCATCCAGAAAAAGGGCAAGTCAGAAGGGCATCCTGAGAGAGGAAAGGACAGAAGGGCATCAAGATAGTGGAAAGAACAGAAGGGCATCCAGAGAGAGGAGAAGACAGAAGGTGTCTGAAAAGAGGAGAAAACAGAAGGTCATCCAGAGAGAGGAAACAACAGACGCTCATCAAGAGAGACAAAAAGACAGAAGGGAATCCAGAGAAAGGAGAGAACTGAAGTGCTTCCAGAGGGATGAGAGGACAGAAGTGAATCTAGAGAGAGGAGAGAATAAAAAGGCATGTACAGAGGAGAACACAGAAGGGCATGCATATAGAGGGGAAAACATTACATGCCGAGAGAGAAGACAGAGGGCATCTGGAGTGAGGAGAGAACAGAAAGGCATCCAGACAGAGTAGAGGACAAGAGGGCATCCAGAGAAATTATAATACAGAAGAGCATCCTGGGAGAGGATTGGCCACAAGGGCATCCAAAGAGATGAGAGAACAGAAGAGCATCCAGAGAGAGGATAGGACACAAGGGCCTCCAGAGAGATGAGAGGACACAAGGGCATACAGAGATATGAGAGAACAGAAGAACTTCCAGAGAGAGGAGTAAACAGAAGGGCATCCACAGAAATGAGCAATCAGAAGATCATCCAGAGAGAGAAGGGGACATAAGGGCATCCTGAGGGATGAGAGTACAGAAGAGAATCTAGAGAGATGAGAGAACAGAAGAGCATCCATAGAGAGAAGAGATCAGAGTGGCATCCAGAGAGATGAGAGGAATGAAGGGAAATTAGAGCACTGAGAGAACAGAAGGGCATCCAGAGAGAAGAGAAGACAGAAGGGAATCCAGAGAGAGGAGAGAACAGAAGGACATCCAGAGAGATGAGAGTACAGGTGAGCCTCCATAGAAAGAAGAGAACAGAAAGATAAAGATAGATATTAGAGGACAGAAGGGAATCCAGAGAGAGAAGAGGACAGAAGGGCATCCAAGAGAGGAGAGAACAGAAGGGCATCCAGAGATAGTAGAAGAGAGAAGGGCATCCAGAGTGGGGAGAAGATAGAAGGGAATCCAGAGAGAGGAGAGAACATAAGTGCATCCAGAGTGAGGAGAAGACAGAAGGCATCCAGAGAGAGGAGATTATAGAATGGCATTCAGGGAGAAGAGAAAAGAAGAGTATCCAGAGAGTGGAGAGTACAGAAGGGCATCCAGAGAAAAGAGAGGACACGAGAGCATCCAGAGAGATGAGAGAACAGAAGATCTTCCAGAGAGAGGAGATAACAGAAGGGCATCCACAGAGATGAGGGAACAGAAGAGCATCCAGAGAGAGAACGGAACAGAAGGGTATCCAGAGGGATGAGAGGACAGAATAGAATCTAGAGAGAGGAGACAAGAGAAGGACATCCAGAGAGATAATGAGACAGAAGGGCATCCAGAGAGAGGAGAGGACAGAAGGGCATTCAGAGAGAGGAAAGAACAAAAGGGCATCCAGAAAGAGAAGACAGAAGGGCATCTGGATAGAGGAGAGAAAGAAGGTCATCCAGAAAGAGTAGACAAAAGCTGGTCATTCATAGATACGAAAAGACAGATGGGCATCCAGAGAGAGGAGATAGCAGAAAGGTATCCAGAGAGAGGAGAAAACAGAAGGCCATCCAGAGAGAGGAGAGAACAGAAGGGCATCCAGAGAGAGGGGAGAGCAGAAGGTCATCCAGAGTGAGAAGATAGAAGGGCATAAAGAGAGAGGAGAGAACAGAAGATCATCTGGGAAAAGGAGATAACAGAAAGACTTACAGAGAGAAGAGAGAGCACAGGGCATCCAGAGAGAGGAGAAAAGAGAAGGGCATCCGGAGAAATGAGATAATAGAAGGGCTTCCAGAAAGAGGAGAGAACAGAAGGGCATCCAGAGAAAGGATAAAACAGAAGGGAATCAAGGGAGAGGAGAGAACAGAAGGGTATCGAGAGAGGAGGGAGCACACTACCATCCAGAGAGAGGAGAAGGGAGAAGGGCATCCAAAGAGAGGAGAAGATAGAAGGGCTTCCGAGGAGAGAAGAGAACAGAAGGGCATACTGGGAGAGGAGAGAGCAGAAGGGCATCCAGTGAGAGGAGAGAACTGAAGGGCATTCAGAGGGAGGAGAAAACCAAAGGGCATCCAGAGAGAGGAGAGAACAGAAGGGCATTCAGAGAGAGGAGAGGACAGAAGGGCATCTGGAGAGAGGAGAGAAGAGAAGGGCATCCAGAGAGAGGAGAGACACAATGGCATCCAGGGAGAGAAGAGGACAAAAGTGCATCCATAGAGAAGGGAAAACAGAAGGGCATCCAGAGAAAGGAGAAGACAGAAGGGTATCCAGAGTGAGGAGAGGACAGATGCACATCCCGAGAGAGGAGAGAACAGAAACGCATCCAGAAAGATGAGAGAACAAGAGAGAATCCAGAAAAAGGAGAGAACAGAAGAACATCCAGAGAGAGCAGAAGACTGAAACACATCCAGAGAGAAAAGAGGACTGAAGAGCATCGGGAGAAAGGAGAAGACAGAAGAGCATCCAGAGAGAGGAGAGAGCCGAAGGTCATCCAGTGTGAGGAGAAAACAGAAGGCCATCCAGAGAGAGGAGAGAACAGTAGGGCATCCAGAGAGAGGAAAGAGAAGAAGGGCATCCAGAGAGAGGAGAAGACAGAAGGGCATCCAGAGACAGGAGAGAACAGAAGGGCATCCAGCAAGAGGAGATAACAGAAGAACATCCAGAGAGAGGAGAAAACAGAAGGGCATCGAGAGAGAGCACAAGACAGAAGGGCATCCAGAGAGAGGTGAGAACAGAAGGGCATCCAGAAAGAGGAGAGAACAGAAGGGCATCCAGAGAGAGGAAAAGATAGAAAGGAATCCAGAGAGAGGAGAGAACAGAAGGTCATCCAGAGAGAGGAGGGAGCACAAGAGCATTTAGAGAGAGAAGAAGACAGAAGGGCATCCAGAGAGAGGAGAGAGCAGAAGGGCATCCAGAGATAGGAGAAGACAGAAGGGCATCCAGAGAGAGGAGAGATCAGAATGGCATCCAGACTGTGGAGAGAACAAAAGGGCATCCAGAGAGAGGAGAAGACAGAAGGGAATCCAGAGAGAGGAGAGTGAAGAAGTGCATCCAGTGAGAACAGAGGACAGAAGGCATTCAGAGAGAGGATAGAACAGAAGAGTATCCCGAGAGAAGACAGGACAAAATGGCATCCAGAGAGAGAAGAGAACAGAAGGGCATCCAGAGAAAGAAGAAGACAGAAGGCCTTCCAGTGAGAGGCAAGGACAGAAGGACATCCCTAGAGAAGAAAGAACAGAAATTCATCCAGAGAGAAGAGAATACATGAGAGAATCCAGAAAGAGGGGAGAATACAAGCCCATCAAGAGAGAGCAGAAGACTAATGGACATCCAGAGAGAAAAGAGGACTGAAGGGCATCCTGAGAGAGGAGAGGACAGAATGGCATCGAGTGAGAAGTGAGAACAGAAGGGCATCTGGTGAGAGGAGAAGACGGAAGGGTATCCAGAGTGAGGAGAATATTGTCGGGCATCCAGAGAGAGGAGAAGTCAAAAGGGCATAGGGAGAGAGGAGAAGAGAGAAGGGCATCCAGAGACAGGAGAGGACAGAAGGGCATGAAGAGAGATGAGAGCAAAGAAGGGCATCCAGAGAGAGGAGAGAACAGAAAGGCATCCAGAGAGAATTTAGGACAGAAGGGCAACTAAAGAGAGGACAGAAGAGAAGGGCATCTAGAGAGTGGAGTGCACAGAAGGACATCCAGTGAGAGGAGAGGACAGAAGGGAATCCAGAGAGAAGAGAGTGAAGAAGATCATCCAGTGAGAGGGGACGACAGAAGGGATCTAGCGAGAGTAGAAGACAGAAGGGCATCTAGATAGAGGAGAGAACAGAAGGGCATCCAGAGAAAAAGGAGACAGAAGTGAATCCAGAGAGAGTGTACAGAAGGGCATTCGGAGAGAGGAGAAGACTGAAGGCCATCCAGAGATACTAGAGAACAGAGAGGCATCCAGAAGAACATCTAGAGATATTAAAGAACAAAATGGTGTCCAGAGAGAGGAGAATACAGAAGGGCATCCAGAAAGAGGAGAGAACAGATGGGCATCCAGAGAGAGCAACAGACTGAAGGACATCCAGATAGAGAAGAGGACAGAAGGGCATGCGTAGAGAGGAAAAGACAGAAGGGCATCCAGAGATAATAGAGGACAGAAGGGCATAGAGTGAGAGGAAAGAACAGAAGGTCATCCTGAGAGAAAAATGATTGAAGGGATTCTAGAGAGAGGAAAGAATTGTAGCGCATCCAAAGAGTGGAGAAGACATAAGGGCATCGGAAGAGAGGAGAGAAGAGAAGGGCATTGGGAGAGAGGAGAAGACAGAAGGGCATCCAGGGAGAGGAGATGACAGAATAGCATCCAGAGAGAAGAGAAAACAGAAGGGCATCCTGAGATAGGAGAGAACAGAAGATCATCAAGAGAGAGGAGAAGAGAGAAATGCATACAGAGAGAGAAAGAACAGAAGGGCATCCAGAAAGAGGAGAGAACAAAAGGGCATCCAGAGAGAGAAGAGGACACAAGGACATCCATAGAGAGGAGAGAACATAAGGGTATCAAGAGAGAGGAGAGAACATAAGGGTATCCATAGAGAGGAGAGGACAAAACGGCATCCAGAGAGAGGAGAGAACAGAAGGGTATCAAGAGAAAGGAGAAGACAGAAGGGCATCCAGAGAGATGAGAGGACATAAGGACATGCTGAGAGAAGAGAGAACAGAAGCACATCCAGAGAGATGAGAGAACATTAGAGAATACAGAAAGAGGAGAGAACAGAAGCCCATCCAGATAGAGCAGAAGAATGAAGGACATCCAGAGAGAGAAGAGGACTGAAGGGGATCTGGAGAGAGAAGAAGACAGAAGGGCATCCAGAGAGAGGAGAGAACATAATGGCATCCAGAGAGCGAAGAAGACAGAAAGGCATCCAGAGAGAGGAGAGAACAGAAGCACATTCAGAGTGATGAGAGAACAGGAGAGAACTCAGAAAGAGGAGTGAACAGAAGCCCATCCAGAGATAGCAGAAGACTGAAGGACATCCAGTGAAAGAAGAGAACTGAAGGGCATCCGCAGAGAAGAGAAGACAGAAGGGCATCCAGAGAGAGGAGAGGACAGAATGGCATCCAGTGAGAAGAGAGAACTGAAGGGCATTTGGTGAGAGGAGAAGACAGAAGTGTTTCCAGTGTGAGGAGAAAATTGTCGGGCATCCAGAGAGAAGAGAAGACAGAAGGGCATAGGGAGAGAGGAGAAGACAGAAAGGCATCCAGTGAGACGAGAGAACATAGAGGCATCCAGAGAGAATAGATGACAGAATGGCATCTAGAGAGAGGAGAGAAGAGAAGGTCATCCAGCAAGAGAAGAAGACAAAAAGGGAATCCATAGAGAGGAGAGAACAGAAGGGCATCCAGAGAGAGGAGTGGACAGAAGGGCATCCAGAGAGAGGAGAGAGAAGAAGGGCATCGATTGGGAGGAGAGAAAAGAAGTGCATCCAGAGAAAGCAGAGAACAGAAAGCCATCCAAAGAGAGGAAAAGACAGAAAAACATCCACAGAGAGGGAAGAACTTAAGGGCATTTAGAGAGCAGAGAAGGCATAAGGGCATCCTTGGAGAATAGAGAATAGAACGGTATCCAGTGAGCAGAGAAGACAGAAAAACATCCAGAGAGAGGAGAGATCATAAGGGCATCCAGAGAGAATAGAAGACAGAAGGGCATGCAGAGAGAGCAAAGAACATACGGGTATCCGGAAAGAGAAGAAAGAAAGGCCTCTGTAGATAGAATAAGACAGAAGTGCATCCAGAGAGAGGAGAGGACATAATGGCCTTCAAGAGAGAAGAGAGAAAAGAAGGGCATCCAGAGAGAGGAGAGAACAGAATGGCATCAAGAGAGAGAATAGAACAGAAGGGCAACCAGAGATAGGAGAAGAGAGAAGGGCATCTAAAGAGAGGAGAGGACAGAAGGACATCCCGAGAGAAGAATGTACAGAAGCACATCCAGAGAGATGAGAGAACAGGAGAGAATCCCGAAAGAGGAGAGGATAGAAGCCCATCCAGAGAGAGCAGAAGACTGATGGACATCTAGAGAGAGAAGAGTACCGAAGGGCATCCAAAGAGAGGAGAAGACAGAAGGGCATCCAGAGAGAGGAGAGGACAGAATGGCATCCAGTCAGATGAGAGAACAGAAGGGCATCTGGTGAGAGGAGAAGTCAAAAGGGTATCCAGTGTGAGGAGAAATTTGTTGAGCATGCAGAGAGAGAAGACAGAAGGGCATAGGGAGAGAGGAGAAGACAGAAGGGCATCCAGAGTTAGGAGAGCAAAGAAGGGCATCCAGAGAGATGAGAGAACAGAAAGGCATCCAGAGAGAATTGAGGACAGAAGGGCAACTAAAAAAAGGAGAAAAGAGAAGGGCATATAGAGAGATGAGAGGACAGAAGGGCATCCAGAGAGAGGAGAGTGTAGAAGGGCATCCAGTTAGAAGAGAGGACAGAAGTGATCCAGAGACAGTAGAGAACAGAAAGCCATCCAGAGAGAGGAGAAGACAGAAGGGCATCTAGAGATAGGATAGAACAGAATGGCATCCAGAGCGAGTAGAAATCAGAATGGCATCCATGGAGAGGAGAGGTCAGAAGGGCATCCAGAGAGAGGAGAGAACAGAAGGGCATCCAGAGAGAGGAGAAGACAGAAACGCATACACAGAGAGGAGAGAACATAATGGCATCCAGACAGCAGAGAAGACAGAAGGGCATCCAGAGAGAAGAGAGAACAGAATCATATCCAGAGAGATGAGAAAACAGGAGAGAACCCAGAAAGAGGAGCGAACAGACGCCCATCCAGAGAGAACAGAAGACTGAAGGACATCCAGAGAGAGAAGAGGACTGAAGGGCATCTGTAGAGAGGAGAACACAGAAGGGTATCTAAAGAGAGGAGAAGACAGAAGGGCATCCAGAGTGAGGAGAGAGCAGAAGGACACCAAGAAAGAGGAGAGAAAAGAACGCCATCCAGAGAAGGAGAAAACAGAAGCGAATCCAGAGAGAGGAACGAAGAGACAGGAATTTGGAGAGAGGAGAGAACATAAGCACATGGGGAGAGAGGAGAAAAAAGAAGATCATCCAGAGAGAGGAAATGAAAGAAGGGCATCAACATACAAGAGAAGAAAAATAGGGAATCCAGAGAGAGGAGAGAATAGATGGGCATCCAGAGAGAGGAGAGAGCAGAAGGGCATCCAGAGAGAGAGAAGAGGACACAAGGGCATCCAGAGAGAGGAGAGAGCAGAAGGGCATCAAGAGAGAGGAGAGAACAGAAGGGTATCTATAGAGAGGAGAGGACAAAAGGGCATCCAGAGAGAGGATATAACAGAAGGACATCCAGAGAAAGGAGAAGACAGAAGGGCATTCACAGAGAGGAGAGTACATAAGCACATCCCGAGAGAAGAGAGAACAGAAGCACATTGAGAGAGATGGTAGAACATTAGATAATCTATAAAGAGAAGAGAACAGAAGCCCATCCAAAGAGAGCAGAAGACTAAAGGACATCCAGATAGAGAAGAGGACTGAAGGGCATCCAGACAGAGAAAGAAGGGCATCCAGAGAGAAGAGAGGACACAATGGAAGCCAGAGAGATGAGAAAACAGAAGGGCATAGGGAGAGAGGAGAAGACAGAAGGGCATCTAGAGAGAGGAGAAGACAGAAGGGCATCCAGAGGGAGGAGAAGACAGAAGTGCATCCAGAGAGAGGAGAAGGAAGAAGGGCATCCCAAAAGAGGAGAGATAAAAGGGCATCCAGTGAGAAAAGAAGACAGAAGGTTATCTAGAGAGAGGAGAGGACAGAAGGGCATAGGGAGAGAGGAGAAGAGGAAGGGCATCCAGAAAGAGGAGAGAACAGAAGGGCATCCAGAGAGAGGAGAGAGCTGAAGGGCATCAAGAGAGAAGAAAGAACAGAATGGTATCCATAAAGAGGAGAAGACAAAAAAGCATCCAGAGAGAGGATAGAACAGAAGGGCACCCAGAGATAGGAGAAGACAGAAGGGCTTTCGGAGAGGAGAGGACATAAGGACATCCCGAGAGAAAAGAGAACAGAAGCACATTCAGAGAGATGATAGAACATTAGAGAATTCAGAAAGAAGATAGAACATAAGGGCATCTAGAGAGAATAGAGGACAAAAGGGCATATAGAGAGAGCAGAGAACAGAAGGGTATCCAGAAAGAAGAGAAGACAGAAGGGCATCGGGAGATAGAAGACAGAAGGGCATCCAGATAAAGGAGAGGACAATATGGCCTCCAGAGAGAAGAGAGAAAAGAAGGGCATCCAGAGAAAGGAGAGGGCAGAAGGGCATCCACAGAAAATTTGAAGGAAGGCCATACAGAGAGACGAGAAGACACAAGGGCATCTAGATAGAGTAGAGAACAGAAGGGCATCTAGATAAAGGAGAGAACAGAAGGGTATCTAGAGAGAGGAGAGAACAGAAGGGCATCCGGAAAGAGGAGAAGAGAGAAGGAATCTAGATGGAGAAGAGGACAGATGGGCATCCTGAGAGAGGAGAGGACAGAAGGGCATCCAGGGAGAGAAGAGAACAGTAGGGCATCCAGAGAGAGAAGTGGACACAAGGGCATCCAGACAGAGGAGAGAACAGAAGGGCATCCAGAGAGAGGATAGAACAGAAGGGCATCCAGAGAGAGGATAGAACAGAAGGGCATCCAGAGAGAGAAGTTGACAAAAGGGCATCTATATAGAGGAGAGAACAGAAGGGCAACCAGAGAAAGGAGAAGACAGAAGGGCATCCATAGGGAGGCGAGGACAGAAGGATATCCCAAGAGAAGGGAGAACAGAAGCACATCCGCAGAGATGAGAGTACAGGAGAGAATCCAGAAAGAGAAGAGAACAGAAGCCCATCCAGAGAGAGAGCAGAAGAGTGAAGGACATCCAGAGAGAGAAGAGGATTGAAGGGCATTGGGAGAGAAGAGAGAACAGAAGGGAATAGGGATAGAGGAGAAGACAGAAGGGCATTTAGGGAGAGCATAGAAAAGAAGGGCATCCAGAAAGAGGAGAAGACAGAAGGGCATTGGGATATAGGAGAAGACAGAAGGGCATCCAGAGAGAGGAGAGGACAGAACTTCCTCCACAGAGAAGAGAGAGCAGAAGGGCATCCAGAGAAAGGAGAGGAAAAAAGGCCATCCACATAAAATAGTACAGAAGGCCATACAGAGAGAGGAGAAGAGAGAAGGGCATCTAGATAGAGGAGAGAACAGAAGTGCATCCAGAGAAGGAGAGGACAGAAGCGAATCCAGAGATAAGATAGGATAGAGTGGCATCCAGAGAGAGGAGAAGACAGAAGACAGAAGGGAATCCAGAGATAGGAGAGAACAGAAGGGCATCCAGACAGAGGAGAGAGCAGAAGGGCATCTAGTGAGATGAAAAGATAGAAGGGCATCCGGAGTGAGGAGAGAACAGAAGGGCATCCAGAAAGAGGAGAGAACAGAAGGGCATCAAGAGAGAGGAGAAGCAGAAGGATATCCCGAGAGAGGGGAGAACAGAAGGGCAACCAGACAGAGGAGAGGGCAGAAGGGCATCCAGAGAGAGGAGAAGACAGAAGGGATGTTTCTGTTTTGAACTATGGAAAAGCACACCCTTGTGGTGGATATTGGTGAGGACGCCCCTGTTGTGGACAGTGGGAAAACATCTCTGTGGTGGACAGTCCGGTGGATGTCTTGTGGTTGACAGGATGTCCCTGTGGTGAAGTGTGCTGAGGACAACTCTATGTTAGACATTGGTGAGAACATCCCTGTGGTGAACATTGGACAGTATTTCCCCGTGGCTGACCAAGTGTAGCACATTCCCGTGGTGGACAGTGGGATGGTGGTTTCTGTGCTGGACAGTGGTAAGGATGTCTTTGTGGTGGACAGTGAGGAGGACGTCCCTGTGGTGGACAGTGGAATGGACATCACTGTGGTGGACAGTAGAGAGGACCTCCCTGTGGTAGACATTAAGAAGGATATTCATGTTCTGGAAAGTGAGAAAGACATTTATGTTGTGGATTTTAAAAAGGATGTCACTTTTGTGGACATTGGGACGGACCTCCTTGTGGTGCACAGTGGGAAGGATATCTCTCTGGTGGACAGTTGGGAGGACATCCCTGTGGTAGACAGCTGGGAGGAACTCTCTGTGGTGGACAGTGAGAAGGACATCTCTGTGCTGGACAGTGAAGAGGAGTACTCTGTGTTGGATAGTTGGGATCCCTGTGCTGGACAGTGATGAGGACATCCCTGTGGTGGACAGTGGGGAGGACGTTTCTGTGGTGGACAGGAAAACACTATTTTGGTGGACCTTGGGAATGGTGTCCCTGTTTTGGAGAGTGCAGAGCACATCACTGTGGTGGACAGTGGTGATGATGACATTGTGGACAGTGGGGAGGATGTTCCTGTGGTGCACAAGAAAACGTCTCTTTAGTGGACAGTGGGAAGTATTTGCCTGGAGTAGAGAGTGCAGTGGACATCTCTGCAATGGACAGTGGTAAGAACATTTCTGTTATGCACAGAAGAATGTCCCTGTGATGCACAGTGGGAGGAATGTTCCTGTGGTGAACAGTGGGAAGGATTTCCCACTGGTGGACATTGGTGAGGATGACCCTGTAGTAAATAGTGGTAAGGATGTCCCTGTGGTGGAAAGCAGGGAGAACCTTTCTGTGGTGGACAGTGGGTAGGGTATCCCTGTAATGGAAAGAGGGGAGGTAGTCACTGAGGTGGTCAATGGGAAGGACATTCCTGTGGTATAGAGTGGTGAGTACTTCACTGTACTGCACACTGAGGAGGACATGCCTGTGGATTACACTGTGGAGGACATCCGTGTGGTGGACTATGGGGAGGACCTCCCTGTGGAGGATGGTTGTGAGGACTTCCCTGTCGTGGACAGTGGGGTGGATGTCAATGTAGTCGACAGATGGAAAGACGTCCCTGTGGTGGACAGTGGGAAGGACATTTCTTTGTTTTACAGTAGGAAGGACATCCATGTTGTGGACAGTGGGGAGGACCTCCCTGTGGTGGACAGTAGGAAGGATGTCCATGTAGTGGACCTTGGTGAGGACAGCCCTGTGTTGGACCGTGTGGAAAACATCCCTGTGGTGGAAAGTCTGGAGGACGTCCCTTTGGTTGACACTGGGGAATAAGTCCCTGTGGTTGAGAGTTGGAAGGATGTCTTCCTGGTAGACAGTGGAAAAAAAACCCTGTGGTGGATAGTTGGAAGGACGTCCCTGCTGTAAACAGTGGAGAGGACTTCCCTTAGGTGGACAGTGGGAAGTACGTCCCTGTGGTGGACAGTGGTCAGGATGTCTTGTGGTGGACAGTGGTGATGACATTTCTCTGGGGCAAAGGAGAATGTCCCTTTGGTAGACATTGGGAATGATGTCCCTGTCGTGGATTGTTCAGAGAGCATCTCTGGGGTAGACAGTGGTGAGGAAATCCATGGTGTGCACAGGAAGATGTTCCTGTCGTGCACAAGGGTAAGGACATCCCTGTTGTGCACGGGAGGATGTCCTTGTTGTGCACAGTGGGGAGGATGTCCTTGTGGTGAACAGTGAGAAGGACATCCCTTTGGTGGAGAGCTGGGAGGAACTCTCTGTGGTGGACAGTGGGAAGGACGTCCCTGTTGTGGACAGTGGAAAGGACTTCTCTTTAGTGGACTTTGGGGAATACGTTCATTTGGTGGATAATGGGGAGGACATACTTTGGTGGAGAGTGTTGAGGAAGTTTGTCTGGTGCAAAGGAGAATGTCCTTTGGTGGACATTGAATATGATGTCCCTGCCTTGGAGTGCGCAGAGGACACCTCTGGGGTAAACTGTGGTGAGGAAATTCCTGGTGTGCAAAGGCAGACGTTCCTGTGGTGCACAAGGGTGAGGACATCACTGTTGTGCACAGGAGGATGTCCCTGTGGTGCACAGTGAGGAGGATGTCCTTGTGGTGAACAGTGAGAAGGATGTTCCTGTTTTGGACAACTGGGAGGACTTCTCTATGTTTGACAGTAGGAAGGACCTCCCTGTGATGGCTAGTGGGTAGGACGTCCATATGGCGGACAGTGGGGAGGACCTCCTTGTTTTGGACAGTGGGGAGGACTTTACTGTTGTGGACAGTTGGAAGGACATCACTGTGGTGGACAGCTGGGAGGACCTCTCTTTGTTGACAGTGAAAAAGATGTCCAGTGATGGACAATGATGAGGAGTGTGTTGGACAGCACAGAAGACAGCCTTGTAGACTGTAGTAAGAACTTGTAGTAATAACAAAGTTCCTGTGGTGCACAAGACAATGTCTCTTTGGTGGACAGTGAAAAGGGTGTCCTTGTAGTGGGGAGTTCAGAGGACATCTCTGGGAAGTACAGTGGTAAAAACATCCCTGTTGTGCACAGGAGGATGTCCCTGAGATGTACAGTGGGGAGGACATCACTGTGGTGGACAGGCAGAAGAATGTTCCTGTTGTGGACAGTGGGGAGGACCTTCCTGTGTTGGACAATGTGTAAGATGTCCCTGTGGTTTACAGTGTGGAAAATATTCATGTTGTGGACAGTGGTGAGGACTTCCCTGTAGTGGACATTAGAGAGGACAACCATGTTGTGTACAATGGTAAGGATGTCCTTGTGTTACACAGGAGGATGTCCCTGTGGTGGATAATGGGAAGGACATCTCTATGGTGAACAGTTGAAAGGACGTCTCTGTGATTTACAGTTGGGAGGACCTCCCTGTGGTGGACAGTGGAGAGAACGTTTCTCTGGTGGACAGCTGTATATACATGTTTGTTGTAAACAGTGGGGAGGACGTCAATCTGGTTGACAGTGGAAAAGACATCCTTGTGGTGGACAGTAGAGAGGAATAACCTGTGGTGGACAGTGGGAAGGAGGTCCCTGTGGTGGACAGTGGAAAGGTCATATAAGTTTTGGACCATGGGAAGGACGTCCCTGTTGTGGACATTGGGATAGACCTCTTTGTGGTGGACAGTGGGAAGATTGTGCCTCTGGTGGACAGTGGGGAGGACCTACTTGTGATGGACAGTGGGAAGGAGATCCCTGTTATGATCTGAGGAGAGGATATCACTGAAGTGGACAGTCTTAAGGATGTCATCTTGGTGGACAGCGGGGAGGACTTTTCTAGTTTGAATAGTGGGAAGGATATCACTGTTGTAGACAGTGGGGAGCAAATCCAAGTGGTGGACGGTGGGGAGTATTTCCCTGTGAAGGACAGTAGGGAGGATATTGCTGTGGTGCACTGGAGAATATCCCTGTGGTGCATAGTTGGAAGGATGTCCATATGGTGGAGAGTGTGGAGGACATATCTGTTGTGGACAGTGGTTAGGGGACATCCCTGTTGTGCACAGGGGGATGTCCCTGTGTTGCACAGTAGGGAGGATGTCCCTGTTGTTTTCAGTGGGAAGGATTCGCTGTGTTTGATAGTTGGGAGGACATCCATGTTGTGGACAGTTAGGAGGATGTCCCTGTGTTGGAGAGTTGAGAGGATTTCACTGTAGTAGACAGTGTGGATGATGGCTTTGTGGACAATAAGAACAACACTCCGGTGGTGCACAAGAGAATGTCTCTTTGGTGGACAGTGAGAATGATGTCCTTGTAGTGGGGTGTGCAGAAGACATCTCTGGGGTAGACAATGGTAGGTAAAAACATCCCTGTTTTGCACAGGAGGATGTCCCTGTGGTGTACAGTGGAAAGGACATCCCTGTAGTGGACAGTGGAGAGGACTTCCCTGTGATGGACCATTGAAATGTCATCCTTGTGGTCGACTGTGGGAAGGACGTCCCTTTGGAGGACAGTGTTGAGGACAACAATGTGGTGGACAGGCAGAAGGTTGTCCCTGTGGTAGATGGAGGGGAGGACCTCCCTAGGGTGGACAGTGGGTAGGATGTCCCTGTGATGGACCATGGAAACTATATGCTTGTTGTGGACAGGGCAGAGGACATCACTGTCATGGACAGTGTAAGGGACATACCTGTGGTGGACAGTATAGAGCACTTCCCTGTGGTGGACAGTGAGAAGGAGGTCCCTGTGGTTGACATTGGAAAAAAATATATGTTGTGGACTTTGGGAAGGATGTCCCTGTTTTGGACATTGGGAAAGATCTCCTTGTGGTGAACAGTAGGAAGGATGTCCCTCTGGTGGTCATTAGGGAGGAACTCCATGTGGTGGACAGTGGGAAGGATTTTCCCCTCTGGTGGACAGTGGAGAGGATGTACCTGTGTTGGACAGTGGAAAGGACGTTCTATGGTGGACAGTGGGAAGACTGTCCCTTTGGTGGAGAGCAGGGAGGTGCTCTCTGTGGTGGACAGTCAGAAGGACATCCCTGTGGTGGACAGTAAAAGAATGTCACTTTTGTGCACATTGGGGAAGATGTCCCTCTAGTGAACAATGGGAAGGAAATACCCATGGTGGACAGTGGTGAGGACGACCCTGTCATGGACAGTGGTAAGGATGCCCCCGTGGTGGACAGCAGGGAGAACCTCACTTTTGTGGACTGTAGGAATGACGTCCCTGTGGTAAAAAATGCAAAATATGTCCCTGTGGTGCACAATGGTGAGGACATCTCTCTTGTGCACAGAAGGATGTCCTTGTGGTGGACAGTGGGGAGGACCACACTCTGGTGGACTGTGGAGTAGGACATCCCTGTGGTGGACAGTGGGAAGGATGTCCATGTGGTGGACAGTGGGGAAGATGTCTATGTTGTGGATAGTAGGAAGGATGTCGCTTTGGTGGACAGTGGGAAGAAGGTCCCTGGACCTTCTTGGTCCACAAGGAATTCCTCCCCACCGCTTTGGTGGACGGTGGGGAGGAATTCCTTGTGGTGGAGAGTTGGGAGGATATCCCTGTGGTGGACCATGTGTAGGGCATTTCTATTGTAAACATTGGGATGAACATTCTTTTGGAGGAAGGTGGGGAGTATATCCCTGTTGTGTACAGTGGGATGGATGTTTCTGTAGTGGATAGTGGGGAACATATTTTTGTGGTGGACAGTTAGGTGGACATTGGGAAAGACCTCCTTGTGGTGAACTGTGGGAAGAATGTCTCTCTTGTGGACAGAGGGGAGGAAGTCACTTAGGTGGAAAGTGGGAAGGACATCCCAGTGGTGGACAGTTGGGAGGATGTCCCTGTTGTTTACAGTGGGAAGGACTTCGCTGTGTTTGATAGTTGAGAGGACATCTGTGTTGTGGACAGTTGGGAGGATGTTCCTGTGTTGGAGAGTTGAGAGGATTTTCCTGTGGTGGACAGTGTGGATGACAGCCTTGTGGACAGTAAGGACAATGCACCTGTGGTGCACAAGAGAATGTCTCTTTGATGGACAGTGAAAAGGATGTCCTTGTAGTGAGGAGTGCAGAAGACATCTCTGGGTTGGACAGTGGTAAGATCATCCCTGTTGTGCACAGGAGGATGTTCGTGTGGTGTACAGTGGGAAGGACATCCCTGTGGTGGACAGTGAAGAGGTCTTCCCTTCAGTGGACAGTTGAAATGACATCCTTGTGGTCGACAGTAGGAAGGATGTCCCTTTGGAGGACAGTGGAGAGGACATCATTGTGGTGGACAGACAGAAGGATGTACCTGTGGTGGACAGAGGGGAGGACCTTCCTGTAGTGGACAGTGGGTTGGATTTCCCTGTGGTTTACAGTGCAGAGGATATTCATGTGGTGGACGGCGGTGAGGACTTCCCTGTAGTGCATATTGTTGAGGACAACCATGTTGTGGACAGTGGTAAGAATGTCCTTGTAGGTCACAGGAGGATATCCCTGTGGTGGATAGTGGGAAGGGCATCTGTTTGATGGACCTCGGAAAAAAGTCCCTGTGGTTGACAGTTGGGAGGACCTAACTGTGGTGGACAGTGGGGAGGACACATCTTTTGTGGACAGTGGGAAGGATGTCCCTGTGTTGGATTGTGGAAAGGATATCTCTTTGATGGACAGTAGAGAGGACCTCCCTGTGGTGGACATTGGGAAGGAGGACCCTGTTGTGGACAGTGAGGAGGATATTTCTGTGTTGGACCATTGAAATGACGTCTCGGTGGTGGACCGTGGAGTGGACCTCTTTGTTGTAGACAGTGGGTAGTATGTCCCTGTGGTAGACAGTGTGTAGTATGGTCCTGTGGTGGACATTGGGGAGGACGTCCCTGTTGTGGATATTGGGAAGGACCTCCTTGTGGTGAACAGTGGAAAGAACATCCCTGTTTTGGACAGTGGGGAGGACATCCCTGTGGTGGACAGGGGGAAGGACATCCCTGTGGTGGACAGTGAAGAGGACTTTCCTGTGTTGGACATTTGGGATGACATCCCTGTGGTGAATAGTGGGAAAGACGTTTCTTTGGTGGATAGTGGGGAGGATGTCCCTGTCATAGAGTGTGCAGAGGATAACTCTGGGTGGAGGGTGTTGCTGACATCCCTGGTGTGCAAAGGAGGATATCCCTGTGGTGCACAGTGGTGAGGATATCTCTGTTGTGCACAGGAAAATGTCCCTGTTGTGCAAAGTGGGTAAGATGTCTCAGTGGTGAACGGTGAAAAGGATGTCACTGTGGTGGACAATTTGGCGGATGTCCCTTTGGTGGACAGCGGGAAGGATGTCCCTTTGGTGGACAACAATGGGGAATTCTCTATGGTGGACTGCATGAAGTATGTCCTTGTTGTGGTCAGTGGGGAGGATGTCCCTGTGATGGACAGTGGGGAGGATGTCCCTGTGATGGACAGTGGGGAGGATGTCTCTGTGGTGGACAGTTGAAAGATGTACCTTTGGTGGACAGTAGGAAGAACGTCACTTTGTTGGAGAGTGGGAAGGACATCCCTGTGGTAGTCAGTGGGTAGGATGTATCTGTGAAGGGCAGTGGGTAGAACGTCTCTGTGGTGTACAGTGGGAAGGACATCACTGTTGTGGACAGTGGGGAGTATATTTCTGTGGTGGACAGTGGAGAGGACCTACCTGTGGTGGAGATTTGAGAGGACCTCCCTGTGGTAGACATGGGTAGGATGTCCCTGTTGTGGACAGTGGCTAGTATGTTCCTGTGGTGGACAGTGGAAAGAACATCCCTGTTGTGGAAAGTGGGGAGGACGTCCCTGTGGTGGACAGTGGAAAGGACATCACTTTGATGGAAAGTAGAGAGGACCTCCCTGTGCTGGACAGTGGGAAGGAGGTCTCTGTGGTGGACAGTGGAAAGGACATTTATGTTGTTTACTTTCAAAAGCCAGGAACCTCGCCTCTTACCCTTACCCTTACCTCTCTTCACCTGCACAATGTCCCCTGCAGCTTCATCTCCCTGGCAACCACAAGGTCCTGCTTGATAGTTATGTCCCCTGAAGCTTCATCTCCCTAGCAACCACAAGGTTCAGCTTGACAGTTACAGATAGACTTATAGACTTAAAGCATGATTGAGTGAGACAGGATCATAGCCTGTGACCTGCTTTCCTCGGGGTAAGCTTCATTTTCATTCCATCCCATAAGAATGGGCCATTCACTGTTAAAGGAGGCATCCTTCATAAAGGACCTCAAACAAAGTCTCAGAGAGAGAGGAATTAGGGTTAAGAAAAAAGATCTTATAAGTTTCTTTGTGTTTATTGATGAGCAGTGTCCTTGGTTCATGATTGATGGTCCTATCATACACCCTAAGAAATGGCAAAAGTTTGGTCGTGAACTAAGTAAAAATTAAATGTGAAGGTGACGGTGCAGTTAATCCAACAATTTTCTCATTTTGGGGTATTATTAGGGACATTATTGAGGATGCTGAGAGAAACTCAGGGAAACGCCAGCTCTTGTAGGTCGCAGAATACTGCTTATCACAATCGCGTCCTGGCTCTGCCGGTTTCTCCTGCCGGACATCTCAGGCTTCTGTTCCTTTTACACTTATTGATATGCCTCATAAGTCTTAGCTTCCCTTTTCGTCTGATTCTCCTCATATTTATTCTGATTTGTCAGCTTTGGATTCCTCAACCCCGGCCTCGCCTGTGTGCCCTTGTTATAGTTCTGTTTCCACTGCTCCTTTGCCCACACAGTATGTGCCTTTTCCACTGGCAACACTTACATCTCTCATTCTCAAACTTCCTACTGTAATCCTGTTCTTCAGAAGCCCCCGCCTCTATGCTCGCCTTCCCCAGCCTCTTGGAGTTCCCTCCAACCCCACCTCCACCTCCCACCCCTGCCATGGCTGATACACAGCACTTGCCCCCTTCCTGCCCAACTTGCTTTACCTCTGCCCCTGCCTTTCCAGCCGCAGCCAGCTCTTCTGAATCAGAGCCTTTGGATTCTGGTACTACAGCCGTTCCCACACTAATGCCAGTTCCCTCGGTCTCCACATCACTTCCAATGTCTGCGGTTTTGACTTTCCCTGCTACCCTGCCTGTTTCTCTCTCTGACATGAAGACCTGCCTTCTCAGGTCCATGAATTGGCAGACATCTTCCACCTTCAGGAGTAAATTTTATGGCTCTCAGCCCTTTGTTCCTCCTCCCCTGTGGAGGACTCTCAATGTTTGGTTTTCCCTGTCACTGGCTCTCAGGGTATCCCTCCTCAGACACCTGTGGATCCTGAATCTAGCTCCTCACAGACCCCGCCACTCCCTCCTCTTTCCTGGTCTAGTGCTCAGCGTTCAAACAGCCACATGCCTGCCGCTCCTTCTTCCTCCTCATGCCCCATGCCCCCTTCCTCTTCATGGTCCTCTCATAAACCTTCCCAGCCTTCTTGCCCCCAATTGGGGACAGAGGCCGTCTTCTGGAAATGAGGATGAAACAGAGCCAGAAGGTGGAAGCAGGGATGAGGGCAGAGCCGTGACAGAAAATGAAAACGTGTGCCCTATGGAGAATCCTACAATCTTTAAAAAAACTCCGCTTTAAATAGTTAGCAAAATTAAATTCGGCTGTTAGTAATTATGGGCCCAATGCTCCCTTCACTATTTCCCTTCTTGAAAGCCTTGGGGCAGGTGGATATTTAACACCCAATGAGTGGTTGACAGTTGCCCAGGCCATATTAACTCGGGGACAATTTCTCTCCTGGCAGGCTGATTGGGCAGGTCATTGCAGGTCTCAGACACAAGTCAATCTCTCAATCTCATGCTCACCCTCCAATAAATGGACACTTGATAAACTCCTAGGTTGAGGGAAATATGCCTCTAACCAAATACAGTAAAATTTTTCTCTGGGTCTCTTGGCTCAGTCTTCCTCAGCAGCTATGAGTACCTGGAGAACCATTCCCATGAAAGGCTCTGTCCTTTCCCCCTTCAGGGCAATCAAGAAGAATTTTCAGAATTTGTTGCCCACCTCATGGAGGCAGCTGCGAGATCCTTGGGACCTGGCCAGGAAGACAATAAACTTCTTCAGCAGCTTTCTTATGAAAATGCTAACTCTGCCTGTAGGGCTGCCCTTTGAGGGAAATATAAAAATAATGATTTGGATGAGATGATTCATATCTGCAAGGATGTAGATCCCTTTGCCCAGAAGGTCTCACAAGCCATCAATCTGGCTGTGGGAGCGGCCACTACAGCTACTAGTGGTGGAGCAAACATATCCACCTGTTTTAGATGTGGTCACCCGGGCCATTTTGCTAAACAGTGCCCTCAGGGTAAACCCATGGCTCAGCCCCCACCTTAATGGAAGGGAAAGCATTCACTTGCAATGACCCCTTGCCCTCGCTGTAGGCTAGGAAAGTATTGGGCTACTGCAAGCCGTTCCAAAACTGATATTTTGGTCAACCCCTCCATCCCCTTCATGGAAATGGGATGTGGAGCCAGACCCAGACCCCTTAGCCAGTCTCCTTCCTGCCAGCCTCGGGAAACAGCCAGGCAGGGCCACATCAAACCTTCCATCAACAGCTCCCAAAACAGCCACAGCCCTCTGTAGGGCTACCCCAGGGAGTGCAGGATTGGACCTCTGTGCCTCCTCCAATACAATACTAGAAGCTGGAGGAGGAGTTCAGATGATCCCTAATGGTGTCTTTGGGCCTCCCCCACCCCAGACTTATTATCTTATCTTGGGCAGAGCATCTGCCACACTCCAAGGCATTACCATTTTCCCTTCAATCGTTGATAACGATTACTCTGGAGAAATTAAAGTATTGGCCACTATTTCTAGAGGGCCCCTTCACATTCGCCAGGGACAGTGACTTGCACAGGCATTTCCCCTTCCAGTAGAATCCTCCACACCTTCCTTGGGCCCATCCCAGGGTGCTTCCACCCCTGAGTTTTCTGATGTCTAGTGGGTCTAAAGACTCTCACAAGAGTGCCCACAATTAAAACTGAAACTTAATGGCAAAAACTTTGAGGGCATACTTGACTCAGGAGCGGACTCCAGAGTTATTTCACAGGCCTCTTGGCCCTGTCAGCCTTCTTTAACTTACCTTCAAGGCATTGGCCAGTCCACCAACACTCTTCAAATCTCCCAGTTGCTCACTTGGGAGGATCCTGAGGGTAATACTGGACATGTTAGACCATTCATTGTACCTGGCCTCCCTATAAACTTATGGGGTCGAGATATATTGGGTCAAATGGGAGTTCTTATGTTTAGCCCCTCTGCAGTTGTTACCCACCAGATGCTGGACCAGAGGTTCATCCCTGGACAAGGCTTGGGCAGATGCAACCAAGGGATCCCCACCCCAATTGCTGTTACATCAAAGACCTCATGCTAAGGACTAGGTTATGATTCAAATTTTTCTTAAGGACCATTGCTCCCCCTGCATGCAAGACAGATAAGATCACCTGGAAGTCAGATTCCCCTGTCTGGGTCGACCAATGGTCCCTCCCTCAACATAAACTTTTAGCAGCCATGCAGTTGGTGCAGGAACAATTAGATGCTGGCCACATTGTACCCTCCATCTCCCCTTGGAATACGCCCATTTTGTGATACAAAAGAAAGGGGACAGATAGAGACTGCTCCAGGATGTCAGAGAAATTCATAAGAGTATGGTCCCAATGGGAGCCCTCCAGCCTGGGCTCCCCTCCCCCGTGGCAATACCTAAGAGTTACAATAAGATGGTTATTGATTTGAAAGATTGTTTTATCTGCATCCCCTTACACCCAGAGGATTGTAAACGTTTTGCCTGTAGCCTTCCTGTTGTTAATTGCATTGGGCCATCTCCATGAATTCAGTGGAGGGTCCTGCCTCAAGGCAGGGCCAATAATCCCCCGCCAAAAAAGTTTGTGGCCCAGGCCATTGACCCTTTTCGCCTTAAATACCCTGAGTTATATATTGTTCATTATATGGATGACATTCTTCTGGCTAGCCCTGACGAGACCACCTTGCCCAGGGTGGGCCATGAGTTGGTAACTGCCCTCCAAGGCCTCGGGCTGAAGATTGCCCCTGAGAAGGTCCAGCTACAGCCCCCACATATATTCTTGGGTTTTGAGCTTCACCCCTCTAAGGTTCTCTCTCAAAATTTGAACTTAGAAAAGATTCTTTACAAACACTTAATGACTTTCAACGTCTCTTGGGAGACATAAATTGGTCGTGCCCCTATCTAAAATTAACAACTGGAGAACTTAAGCCTCAATTTGATATTCTTCGAGGAGATTCTGACCCCTCCTCCCCCCGTGCCTTAACCCCTGAGGCCACCTCTGCCCTTAAGCACGTGGAGAAAGCCATTCAACAACAGACTGTTACCTATTATTCTCCAACCTCCCCCTTATTGCTATTGGTTCTTCCCATCATGTTTGCCCCCATGGGATTGTTGTAACAGCCTAAACGTTTGTATAGGCTTCATTTGCCCACCATTCCTCCTAAATTTCTACCTGTTTATCCTGTCTTTGTGGCACAGATCGTAAGGATGGGAAGAGAGACCTCCCTGAAGCTCTTTGCTAGAGAACCTGACCTTTTCAGCATTCCCTATGATGCCGCTCAAGTTTGGTGGCTACTTCAGACCTCAGATGAATGGGCTATTAACTGTATTTCATTTCAGGGAAAGATAGATAACCACTCTCCCTCTGACAAACTTATCTAGTTCCTTGAACACCAAGCGGTGGTCTTCCCTAAAGTGACTAAGAACATCCCCATTCCTCAAGCACCACTGATTTTTACAGATGGATCCTCCTCTGGGGTTGCATCCTTTAATATAGGTGGACAGGTGTCTAAGTTTCAGACCAAATTTTCCTCAGCACAGTTGGTAGAATTGGTTGCTGTTATTCAAGTCTTTAAGACTTTCCCAGATTGTGCCTTTAATCTTTTTACTGACAGTGCATATGTGGCTCAATCAGTGCCTCTGTTAGAGACTGTTCCCTTTACAAGGCTGTCTACCAATGCTTCCCTCCTCTTTTCTGAGCTTCAGGAGGTAATTTTAGCTAGATCCCATCCATTCTTTGTGGGTCACATACGCGCCCACTCTGGTCTTCCTGGACCCCTAAGCGAGGGAAATGACCTCATTGATAGGGCCACCCGAGGGTCTCCATTTACCTTGGCGACCTTGGCCCTGCCTTCTGATCCTGTACAACAGGCACAAAAGGCCCACCAATTACATCATCTAAATGCCCAGACCCTCCGACAGATGTTCTCTATTACCAGAGAACAGGGACACCAGATAGTGTGTCAGTGCCAGGGATGTCTCACCCTCCTACATGAGTTACATTTGGGGGTGAACCCTCATGGGCTCACCCCAGGAGAGATATGGCAAACGGATGTTACTCATTTTGCCCCTTTTGGTAAGCTTAAATATATACATGTTTCTATTTACACCTTCAGTGGTTTTCTTTGTGCCTCACTACAATCTGGTGAGGCTACCAAAAATGTTATTAGTCATGTGATTTTTTTGCCTTGCCTTTATGCCCATACCTAAGATATTTAAGACTGATAACGGCCCTGGATATACCAGCACCTCCTTCAAACAGTTCTGTGCCCAGCTTAATATTAAACATGTTACTGGTATCCCATATAAACCCCAAGGACAGGGCATTGTAGAAAAGGCACATCAGACCTTAAAGAACATGCTCTTAAAATTACAACATTCAAGGGGCATTTTATAACCCCAAAAGAGGAATCATAAAATCTTGTTAAATCATGCACTATTCGTTCTCAATTTTTTTACCCTTGATGAAAAAGGAAAGCCTGCAGCAGACTGATTCTGGCACCCTACTACAGCAGACTCCTATGCCAAAGTCATGTGGAAAAATCCATTGACATATAAATGGAATGGTCCTGATATAGTCCTTATCTGGGGAAAAGGACACATGTGTATATATGATTCCAAGGAACAAAACGCCAGATGGCTATCAGAAAGACTGGTTAAGTTGGCTAACTCTACCCCAGGGATACCCCTTGAGAATGGTTCTTAACTGTGCTTCCTTTCAGAAAAATGCATCCAGTTGCCTTGCTCCTCCTGCTCCTCCTGCTCACACTTCAGATTTATCCAATTGTGAGTATCAAACCCCAGCATTCCCCATACCAGATTTATAATTTTACTTGGGTCATAGTAAACCAAGCAGGAGACATTGTTAATTCCAGCTCTTCACTTGGAATCCAGCCTTCATGGCCATCTTTGGAGATGGATCTTTGTGCTCTTGCCCTGGCAGCCAGTGCAGACTGGGGAACCCCCTTCCATTATTGGCCCCAAAGTCAGCTGGTTGATGCACCTAACCCCAATTATGATGGCCACCTTATAGTATGTAATTCCTATGATAGGATAGTCTCCTTGGCCAATGATCCATCTGGCCTCTATGTATGGCCTGGGCCTACACACCACAGTCGCTCTCAAAATTATAAATGTGGCTATAGCTCTGATTATTATTGTGCATCTTGGGGCTGTGAAACCACAAGAGATGCATATTGGAGACCCCACTCTTCCTGGGATTATATCACCTTAAGGAGAAAGTTTCTACCTATATATTTACAGGATAAACTAGGAATTAAGAACACCCAACCATTTAGATCCTGTTGTGAATTCAAATGGTGTGTCCCTCGTCTTATATCCTTTATGGATGTAGGGAGGAGTAAAGACTGGACAGGCCAAGGATATGAATGGGGCCTATGTCTAAGAGAGTGCTCGACCTTTACACTTACCTGCTTAGACCCGAGACTCATCTTTAGAATTAAGCTCCTTAAGAGTATCCCTAATAAAATTGTTGCTGCCATGGGCCCTAATCCTGCCATTCACCACCCTCGGCCACCAGCCAAGCCTGTCCCAAGGCCTGGAATTACTGCTCCTGCCATTTTGTCTCTCCCCACCTCCCCCCAGGTTACCTCATTTCAGCCCACTATACATGCGGACCCTCCTAGCTCTGCGGACCTTATTATTTCTCTGGCAAATGCCTCCCTTGAAGCTATTCATAATACCAGTGAATATCAATTTCAAGAATATTGGATTTGTTTTTCACCTACTCCCCCTTTTTATGAGGGAATAGCTGTTTTTTACCCCTCCCTTCTTTTCTGATAATAGCAATTTGTTATGGGCTACTTCACCTGAGGGAGGTCTCACTATTAGTACCATCTCAGGCATAGGCCTCTGCCTTTTGGGGCCCTCTATGCTTTCCCCCCAAGATTTGGTCTCTATTTGTAATCAGAGATTGATTTTAAATAATACATTTTAATATACCATAGCATCCAATGGTACCTATTTTGCCTGTGCCACTGGATTGACATTATATATTTCCAATTTTGAATTTTTAAAGACCAGAGATTATTGTGTAGTTGTTACCATTCTCCCTCACTTTTTATTCACAATTCACAGTCTTTTCTTAATGTTCTGGATCAAGGTCTTTCCCTTAGGATCAAACGAGAGCCTCTGACAGACCTTACATTGTCTGTCATATTAGGAATCAGCGCTATTGGTGCAGGTATTGGCATTACTTCTCTAGTCACCTCCAATAATCATTATTAATCAATGCCCATCTTCAGTCTCTTATTGATAAAGATTTAAATAATTTGAGAGAAGGGATACAAGACCTTAAGGACTCTGTGGCTTCTCTTTCTGAGGTGGTGTTAAAGAACAGGAGAGGACTTGACCTTGTCTTCTTTAAGGAAGAAGGTCTCTGTGTACCCCTCAGAGAAGAATGTTACTTTTACTCTGATAAATGCCCAGACCCTCCGACAGATGTTCTCTATTACCTGATAAGACAGGCCTTGTCCAAAATAGTCTGGACAAAGTCAAAAAGACTTTAGAGGAAAGAAAAAGAGCCAGAGAACAAGAGTCATTGTATCAAAATTGGGTCTCTACTTCACCTTAGCTTACTAACCTATTGCCTAGTTTACTAGGACCCTTTGTTGGTATTTTATTGCTCTTTTGGCCCTTGGGCTCTTAACTGTCTCACAAGTTTTGTTAAGAACCAGATTGATGCTGCCATCAAGAAGCCAGTTGAAGTTCATTACCATCAACTGAAGACTGAAGGAAATCCATAAGTGATTCTGCAAGAGACAGGCGCAGCTGCCAGCCACCCTGCCTTCCCCTATGGCTGACCACTAGACTTCCACACCCTCAAGAAAGGTTCCTGGCATGCCTGGCTCTGCCCTCATTTCTCTAGCTAGGGAGACTGGCCCCTTGATACCCTGACAAAAATTGGCTTTTTACTAAACTAAAGCCTGCCTTTGATGTGGCCCTCTAATATCCGGGAGTCTTCCATTATGACAATATTACACCCCAAATAACAAATGTCTGAAAACCTAGGCATTCACACAGGGATATATGAGAGAGAACAGAAGGGCACCTAGAGAGAAGAGAAGACAGAAGGATATCCAGAGTGAGGAGAAAATTGTCAGGCATCCAGAGAGAGGAGAAGACAGAAGAGCATTGGTAGAGACGAGAAAACAGAAGGGCATAGGGAGAGAGGAGAAGACAGAAGGGCCTCCAGAGAGAGGAGAGAATAGAAGGACATCCAGAGAGAGGAAAGGGCAGAAGGGCATCCAGGGAGAAGAGAGGACAGAAAGGCATCAGCAGATAGGAGAAGACAGAAGGGCATCCAGAGAGAGGAGAGGACAGAAGCGCATCCAGGGAGATGAGAGATCATTAGAGAATCCAGAAAGAGAAGAGAACAGAAGGGCATCAAAGGAGATCAGAAGACTGAAGGACATCCAGAGAGAGAAAAGGACAGAAGGGGGTCCGGAGAGAGGAAAATACAGAGGGGCATCCAGAGAGAGGAGAGGACAGAAGGGCATCCAGTGAGAAAAGAGAACAGAAGGGTATCCAGAGAGAGGAGAATACAGAAGGAAATTTAGAGTGAGGAGAGATTTGTAGGGCATCCAGAGAGAGGAGAATACAGAAGGGCATCGGAAGTGAGGACAGAAGAGAAGGGCATCGTGAGAGAGGAGAATACAGAAGTGCATCCAGAGAGAGGAGAAGAGAGAAAGGCATCCAGAAAGAGGAGAGGACAGAAGGGCATCCAAGAGAGGAGAAGACAGAAGAGAATCCAAAGAGAGGAGAGAACAGAAGGGCATCTGGAAAGATGAGAAGACAGAAGGAATCTAGATGGAGAAGAGGACAGACTGGCATCCTGAGAGAGGAGAGGACAGAAAGGTATCCAGAGAGAGAGAGAACAGAAGGTCATCCCGAGACAGGAGAGGACAGAAGGGAATCCAAAGAGAGGAGAGAACAGAAAGGCATACAGAGAGAGGAGAGGACAAAAGGACATCTAGAGATATCAGAGAACAGAAGGGTATCCAGAAAGAGGAGAAGACAGAAGGGCCTCTGGAGATAGGAGAAGTCAGAACGGCATCCATAGAGAGAAGAGGAGAGAATGGACTCCAGAGAGAAGAAAGAGCAGAAGGGCAACCAGAGAGAGCGGGGGAATGAAGGGCATCCACAGAAAAGAATACAGAAGGCCATAGAGAAAGAGGAGAAGACAGAAGAGCATCTAGATAGACGAGAGAACAGAAGGGCATCCAAAAAGTGGTCAGAAAAAAAGGGAATCTGGAGAAGGGCAAGATAGAAGTGAATCCAGAGAGAGGATAAAACAGATGAGCAGTCATAGAGAGGAGAAGCCCGAAGGGCATCCAGAGAAAGGCGAGAAGAGATGAGCATCCAGAAGAGGAGAGGACAGAAGGGCATCCAGAGAGTGGAGAGAACAACGGGCATCCAGAGAGCAGAGAGAACAGAATGGTATCCAGAGAGAGGAGAGTACAGAAGGGCATCCAGAGAGTGGAGAGAACAGAAGGGCATCCAGGGAGATGAGAGATTAGAAGAGAATCCAGAAAAAGGAGAGAACAGAAGGGCATCCAGAGAGAGGAGAAGACAGATGGGAATCTAGAGTGAGGAGAGAATTGTAGGGCATGCAGAGAGAGGAGAATACAGAAGGGCATCAGAAGTGAGGACAGAAGAGAAGGGCATCGGGAGAGAGGAGAAAACAAAAGTGCATCCAGAGAGAGGAGAAGACAGAAGGGCATCCAGAGAGAGGAGAGGACAAAATGGCATCCGAGAGAGGAGAAGACAGAAGGGAATCCAGAGAGAAGAGAGAACAGGAGGGCATCGAGAAATAGGAGAAGACAGAAGGTCATTGGGAGATAGGAGAAGTCAAAAGAACATCCAGAGAGAGGAGAGAACAGAAGGGCATCCAGAGAGAGAGGAAAGAGCAGAAGGGCATCCAGAGAGAGGACAAAACAGAAGTGCATCCGAAGAGAGGAAAGAACAGAAGGGTATCCATAGAGAGGAGAGGACAAACGGGCATCCAGAGAGAGGAGAGAACTGAAGGACATCCAGAGAAAGGAGAAGACAGAAGGGCATCCAGAAGAGGAGAGGACATAAGGACATCCCGAGAGAAGATCAGACAGAAGCACATCCAGAAAGATGAGAGTACATTAGAGAATCCAGAAAGAGGAGAGAACAGAAGCCCATCCAGTGAGAGCAGAAGACTGACGGACATCCAGAGAGAAAAGAGGACTGAAGGGCATCTGGAGAGAGAAGAAGACAGAAGGGCATCCAGAGAGAGGAGAGGACAGAATGGCATCCAGTGAGAGGAGAGAACAGAAGGGCACCTAGAGTGAAGAGAAGACAGATATGCAGAGTGAGGAAAAAAATTGTCGGGCATCCAGAAAGAGGAGAAGACCGAAGGGCATCGGGAGGGACGAGAGAACAGAAAGGCATAGGGAGAGAGGAGAAGACAGAAGGGGATCCAGAGAGAACAGAGGACAGAAGGCCATCCAGAGAGAGGAGAGCACAGAAGGGCACCCAGAGAGAGGAGAGAACAGAGACGAATCCAGAGAGAATAGAGGACAGAAGGGCATATATATAGAGGAGAAGACAAAAAGGGAATCCAGAGAGAGGAGAGAACAGAAGACATCCAGAGATAGGAGAGGACAAAAAAGCATCCAGAAAGAAGAGAGGACCGAAGGGCATCCAGAGAGAGGAGCATGAAGAAGGAGATCCATGGAGATAAGAGGTCAGAAGGACATCAAGAGAGAGGAAAGAACAGAAGAACAACCAGAGAGAGTAGAGAACATAAGGACATCCAGAGAGAATAGAGGACAGAAGGGCATGTAGAGAGAGCAGAGAACAGTAGGGTATTCAGAAATAGGAGAAGAAAAGGGGGCATCCAGAGATAAGATAAGACAGAAGGACATCGAGGGAGGAGTGGACAAAATGGCCTTCAAGAGAGAAGAGAGGAAAGAAGGGCATCCAGAAAGAGGAAAGGGCAGAAGGGCATCCACAGAAAAGAGGAAAGAAGGCCATATATAGAGAGGAGAATACAGAAGAGCATCTAGATAGAGGAGAGAATAGAAGGGATTCCAGAGAGAGGAGAGAACAGAGGGCATCGGGAACGAGGAGAAGAGAGAAGGAATCTAGATGGAGAAGAGGACAGACGGGCTTCCTGAGAGAGGAGAAGACAGAAAGGCATCCAAGGAGAGAAGAGAACAGAAGGTCATCCAGAGAGAGGAGAAGACATAAGGAAATCCAGAGAGAGGAGAGAACAGAAGGGCATACAGAGAGAGAAGAGGACACAAGGGTATCTAGAGAAATGACAGAACAGAAGAACACCCAGAGTGAGGAAAGTACAGAAGGGTATCCTGAGAGAAGAAAGGAAAAACGGCATCCAGATAAAGGAGAGAAAGCCGTCAACCAGAGAAAGGAAAAGACAGAAGGGCATCCAGAGAAAGGAGAGGACAGAAGGACATCCCGTGAGAAAATAGAACAGAAGCGCATCCAGAGAGATGATAGAACAGGAGAGAATCCAGAAAGAGGAGAGGATAGAAGACCATTCAGAGAGAGCAGAAGACTGAAGGACATCCAGAGAGAGAAGAGGACTGAAGGGCATCTGGAGAGAGCAGAAGACAGAAGGGCATCCAGAGAGAGGAGAGGAGAGAAGGGGGTCCAGTAAGACCAGAGAACAGAAGGGCATCTAGAGAGAGGAAAATACAGAAAGGCATCTAGATAGAGGAGAGAACAGAAGGGCACCAAGAAAGAGGAGAGAACAGAAGGTCATCCAGAGAAGGAGAAGACAGAAGCGAATCAAGAGAGAGAGGAGAGAACAGAAGGGCATCGGGATAGAGGAGAAGACAGAAGGTCATCCAGAGAGAGAAGATGACAGAAGGGCATTCAGAGAGAGGAGAAGACAGAAGGGCATCCAGAAACAGGAGAGTATAGAATGGCACCCAGAAGGGAATCCAGAGAGCGAGGAGAGATCAGAAGGGCATCCAGAGAGAGGAAAGAGCAAATGGGCATCCAGAGAGAGGAAAAGACAGAAGGGCATCTGGAGAGAGGAGAGGGCAGAAAGACATCCGTAGAGAGGAGAAGACAGAAGGGTATCCACAGAAAGGAGAGTTCAGAAGGACATCCAGATAGAGGAGAGAACAGAAGGGCATCAAGAGTGAGGAGAAGACAGAAGATATTCCAGAGATAGGAGAGAACAGAAAGGCATCCAGAGAGAGGAAAGAACAGAAGGGCATCCAGAGAGAGGAGAAGACAGAAGGTATTCCAGAGAGAGGAGAGGAAAATCTGGCATCCAGAAAGAGGAGAAGGCAGATGGGCATCCAGAGAGAGTAGAGGAAAGTAAGGCATCCACAGAAAAGAGTACAGAAGGCCATACAAAGAGAGGAGAAGACAGAAGGGCATCTTCATAGATGGGAGAACATAAGGGCATCCAGAAAGAGGTGAGAACAGAAGGACATCCAGAGGAAAAAGAATACAGAAGGGAATCTAGAGTGAGGAGAGAATGGTAGGGCATCCAGAGAGAGGAGAAGACAGAAGGGCATCGGAAGAGAGTAAAGAACAGAAGGGCATCGGGAGAAAGGAGAAGACAGCAGTTCATCCAGAGAGAGGAGATTACAGAAAGCCATCCAGAAAGAGGAGAAGACAGAAACACATCCACAGAGAGGTGAGAATAGAAGGGTATCCAGAGAGCAGAGAAGAGAGAAGGGCATTCTGGGAGAATAGAGAATAGAACGGTATCCAGAGAGCAGAGAAAACATAAGAACATTCAAAGAGAGTAGAGAACAAAAGAGCATCCAGGGAGAATAGAGGACAGAAGGGCATGTAGAGAGAGCAGAGAACAGAAGGGTATTCAGAAAGAGGAGAAGAAACAAGGGCATCAAGTGATAAGATAAGACAGAAAGGCATCCAGAGAGAGGAGTGGACAAAATGAACTTCAAGAGAGAAGAGAGGAAAGAAGGGCATCAAGAGAGAGGAAAGGGCAGAAGGGCATCCAGAGAAAAGAGTAAAGAAGGCCATAGAGAGAGAGGAGAACACAGAAGTGCATCTAGATAGAGGAGAGAACAGAAGGGATTCCAGAGAGAGGAGAGAACAGAAGGACATCCGGAACGAGGAGAAGACAGAAGGGCATCCAGAGAGAGGAGGGCACAGACAGGCATCCTGAGAGAGGAGAGGACAGAAGGGCATCCAGGGAGAGAAGAGAACAGAACGTCATCCAGAGAGAGGAGAAGACATAAGGGAATCCAGAGAGAGGAGAGAACAGAAGGGCATACAGAGAGAGAAGAGGACACAAGGGCATCCAGAGAGAGTAGAGAACAGAAGAACATCCAGAGTGAGGAAAGAACAGAAGGGTATCCTGAGACAAGAAAGGACAAATGGGCATCTGATAGAGGAGAGAAAAGAAGGGCAACCAGAGAACGGAAAAGAAAGAAGGGCATCCAGAGAGAGGAGAGAACAGAAGGACATCCCGAGAAAAGAGAGAACAAAAGCGCATCCAGAGAGATGATAAAACAGGAGAGAATCCAGAAAGAGGAGAGAACAGAAGCCCATCCAGAGAGAGCAGAGGACTGAAGGACATCCAGATTGTGAAGGGGACTGAAGGGAATCCAGAGAGAGGAGAGAGCAGAAAAGCATCCAGAATGAGGAGAAGAGAGATATGCATCCAGAGAGAGGAGAGAACAGAACCACATCCATAAAGAGGAGAAAACAAAAGGGCGTAGAGAGAGAGGAGAGAACCCAGGACATCTGGAAATAGGAGAAGAGAGAAGGCATCCAGATGCAGAAGAGAACTGACGGGCATCCTGAGAGAGGAGAGGACAGAATGGCATTCAGTGAGAGAAGAGAACAGAAGGGCATCCATAGAGAGGAGAGAATAAAGGGCATCCAGATAGAGGAGAAGACAGAAGGGAATCCAGAGAGAGGAGAGAATAGAACAGATTCCAGAGAGAGGAGAGAGCAAAAGGGCATCCAGAGAGAGGAGAAGACAGAAGGGCATCCAGAGAGAGGAGAGAAAAGAAGGGCTTCCAGAAAGAGGAGAAAACAGAAACACATCCACAGAGAGGGGAGAACAGAAGGACATACAGGGAGCAGAGAAGGTAGAAGAGAATCCAGGAAGAGTAGAGAATAGAACTGTATCCAGAGAGTGGAGAAGACAGAAGAACATCCAGAGAGAGGAGAGAACATAAGGGCATCCAGAGAGAATAGAGAATATAAGGGCATGTAGACAGAGCAGAGAACAGAAGGGTATCCAGAAAGAGGAGAAGACAGAAGGGGATCAGTAGTTAAAAGCCGACAGAAGGGCCTCCAGAGACAGGAGAGGACACAATGGCCTAAAGAGAGAAGAGAAAGAAGAAGGGCATCCAGAGAGAGGAGAGGGCGGAAGGGCATCCACAGAAAAGAGTAAAGAAGTCCATACAGAGAGAGGAGAAGACAGAAGGACATCTAGATAGAGGAGAGAATAGAAGAGCACCTAGAGAGAGGAGAGAACAGAAGGGCATCCAGAGAGGAGAGAAGACAGGAGGGCTTCCAGAGAGAGGGGATAACAGAAGGGCATCTAAAAAGAGGAGAAGAGATAAGGAATCTAGATGGAGAAGAGGACAGATGGGCATCCTGAGAGAGGAGAGGGCAGAAGGGCATCGAGGGAAAGAAGAGAACAGAACGTCATCCAGAGAGAGAAGACAGAAGGGAATCCAGAGAGAGGAGAGAACAAAAGTGCATCTAGAGAGAGAAGAGGGCACAAGGGCATCCACAGAGTGGAGAAACAGAAGGGCATCCAGAGCAAGGATAGAACAGAATGGTATCCAGAGAGAGGAGAGGACAAAAGGGCATCCAGAGAGAGGACAGAACAGAAGGGCAACCAGAGAAAAAAAGACAGAAGGCATCCAGAGAGAGGAGAGGACAAAAGGACATCCCAGAAGAGAGAACAGAAGCCCATCCAGAGAGAGGAGAAGAGTGAAGGACTTCCAAAGAGAGAAGAGGACAGAAGGGCATTTGGAGAGAGGAGAACACAGAAGGACATCTAGAGAGAGGAGAAGAGAGAAGGGAATTCAGAGAGAGCAGAGGACAGAAGGGCATCCAGAGAAATGAGAGAACAGAGAGTCATCCAGAGAGAATATAGGACAGAAAGGCATCTAGAGAGAGGAGAAAAGAGAAGGGCAACCAGCAACAGGAGAAGACAAAAAGGGAATCCAGAGAGGAGAAAACAGAAGGGCATCCAGAGAGAGCAGAGGACAGAAGTGATTCATGGAGAGGAGAGAACAGAAAGCCATGAAGAGAGAGGAGAAGAGAAAAGGGCATCCATGGAGAAAAGAGGTCAGAAGGTCATCCAGAAAGAGGAGAGAACAGAAATGCATCCAGAGAGTGGAGTAAACAGAAACATATCTACAGGGAGAAGAGAACAGAAGGGATCCAGAGAAGGAGAAGAAAGAGCGAATCTAGATAGAGGAGAGAACAGAAGGGCATTCAGAGAGAGGTGAGAACAGAAGGGCATCTGGAGAAAGGAGAGAACAGAAGTGCATCCAGAGAGAGGAGAGAACAGAAGTGCATCCCGAGAGAGGAGAAGAGAGAAGGGCATTCAGAGAGAGGATAGGATAGAATGGCATCCAGAGAGAGGAGAAGACAGAAGGGAATCCAGAGAGAGGAGAGAACAGAACAGATTCCAGAGAAAGGAGAGAGCAGAAGGGCATCCAAAGAGAGGAGAAGACAGAAGGGCATCCGGAGTGAGGAGAGAACAGAGAGCATCTAGAGAGAAGAGAAGACAGAAGGATATCCAGAGTGAAGAGAAAATTGTCGGGCATCCAGAGAGGGGAGAAGACAGAAGGGAATCTAGAGTGAGGAGATAATGGTATGGCATCCAGAGAGAGGAGAGAGCAGAAGGGCATCCTGAGAGAGGAGAAGACAGTAGGGTATCTGGACAGAGGAGAGAACAGAAGGGCATCCAGAGAGAGGAGAGAGCAGAAGGGCATCCAGAAACAGGAGAAGACAGAAGGGCATCTAGAGAGAGGAGTGGACAGAAGAGCATCCAGAGAGAGGAGAAACAAGAAGGACATCCATAGAGAGGAGAAGACAGAAGGGAAGCCTAAGAGATGACAAAACAGAAGGGCATACGAAGAGAGGAGAAGACAGAAGGGCATCCAGAGAGAGGAGAGAACAGAAGGGCATCCAGAGCGAGGAGAAGACAGAAGGGCATCCATAGAGAGGAGAGGGAAGAAGGGAATCCTGAGAGATGAGAGAACAAAGAACATCCAAAGAGAGCAGAAGACTGAAGGGCATCCATAGAGAGGAGAGGACAGATCCATAGAGAGGAGATTACAGAAAGCCATCCAGAAAGAGGAGAAGACAGAAACACATCCACAGAGAGGTGAGAATAGAAGGGTATCCAGAGAGCAGAGAAGAGAGAAGGGCATTCTGGGAGAATAGAGAATAGAACGGTATCCAGAGAGCAGAGAAAACATAAGAACATTCAAAGAGAGTAGAGAACAAAAGAGCATCCAGGGAGAATAGAGGACAGAAGGGCATGTAGAGAGAGCAGAGAACAGAAGGGTATTCAGAAAGAGGAGAAGAAACAAGGGCATCAAGTGATAAGATAAGACAGAAAGGCATCCAGAGAGAGGAGTGGACAAAATGAACTTCAAGAGAGAAGAGAGGAAAGAAGGGCATCAAGAGAGAGGAAAGGGCAGAAGGGCATCCAGAGAAAAGAGTAAAGAAGGCCATAGAGAGAGAGGAGAACACAGAAGTGCATCTAGATAGAGGAGAGAACAGAAGGGATTCCAGAGAGAGGAGAGAACAGAAGGACATCCGGAACGAGGAGAAGACAGAAGGGCATCCAGAGAGAGGAGGGCACAGACAGGCATCCTGAGAGAGGAGAGGACAGAAGGGCATCCAGGGAGAGAAGAGAACAGAACGTCATCCAGAGAGAGGAGAAGACATAAGGGAATCCAGAGAGAGGAGAGAACAGAAGGGCATACAGAGAGAGAAGAGGACACAAGGGCATCCAGAGAGAGTAGAGAACAGAAGAACATCCAGAGTGAGGAAAGAACAGAAGGGTATCCTGAGACAAGAAAGGACAAATGGGCATCTGATAGAGGAGAGAAAAGAAGGGCAACCAGAGAACGGAAAAGAAAGAAGGGCATCCAGAGAGAGGAGAGAACAGAAGGACATCCCGAGAAAAGAGAGAACAAAAGCGCATCCAGAGAGATGATAAAACAGGAGAGAATCCAGAAAGAGGAGAGAACAGAAGCCCATCCAGAGAGAGCAGAGGACTGAAGGACATCCAGATTGTGAAGGGGACTGAAGGGAATCCAGAGAGAGGAGAGAGCAGAAAAGCATCCAGAATGAGGAGAAGAGAGATATGCATCCAGAGAGAGGAGAGAACAGAACCACATCCATAAAGAGGAGAAAACAAAAGGGCGTAGAGAGAGAGGAGAGAACCCAGGACATCTGGAAATAGGAGAAGAGAGAAGGCATCCAGATGCAGAAGAGAACTGACGGGCATCCTGAGAGAGGAGAGGACAGAATGGCATTCAGTGAGAGAAGAGAACAGAAGGGCATCCATAGAGAGGAGAGAATAAAGGGCATCCAGATAGAGGAGAAGACAGAAGGGAATCCAGAGAGAGGAGAGAATAGAACAGATTCCAGAGAGAGGAGAGAGCAAAAGGGCATCCAGAGAGAGGAGAAGACAGAAGGGCATCCAGAGAGAGGAGAGAAAAGAAGGGCTTCCAGAAAGAGGAGAAAACAGAAACACATCCACAGAGAGGGGAGAACAGAAGGACATACAGGGAGCAGAGAAGGTAGAAGAGAATCCAGGAAGAGTAGAGAATAGAACTGTATCCAGAGAGTGGAGAAGACAGAAGAACATCCAGAGAGAGGAGAGAACATAAGGGCATCCAGAGAGAATAGAGAATATAAGGGCATGTAGACAGAGCAGAGAACAGAAGGGTATCCAGAAAGAGGAGAAGACAGAAGGGGATCAGTAGTTAAAAGCCGACAGAAGGGCCTCCAGAGACAGGAGAGGACACAATGGCCTAAAGAGAGAAGAGAAAGAAGAAGGGCATCCAGAGAGAGGAGAGGGCGGAAGGGCATCCACAGAAAAGAGTAAAGAAGTCCATACAGAGAGAGGAGAAGACAGAAGGACATCTAGATAGAGGAGAGAATAGAAGAGCACCTAGAGAGAGGAGAGAACAGAAGGGCATCCAGAGAGGAGAGAAGACAGGAGGGCTTCCAGAGAGAGGGGATAACAGAAGGGCATCCAAAAAGAGGAGAAGAGATAAGGAATCTAGATGGAGAAGAGGACAGATGGGCATCCTGAGAGAGGAGAGGGCAGAAGGGCATCGAGGGAAAGAAGAGAACAGAAGGTCATCCAGAGAGAGGGAAGACAGAAGGGAATCCAGAGAGAGGAGAGAACAAAAGTGCATCTAGAGAGAGAAGAGGACACAAGGGCATCCACAGAGTGGAGAAACAGAAGGGCATCCAGAGCAAGGATAGAACAGAATGGTATCCAGAGAGAGGAGAGGACAAAAGGGCATCCAGAGAGAGGACAGAACAGAAGGGCAACCAGAGAAAAAAAGACAGAAGGCATCCAGAGAGAGGAGAGGACAAAAGGACATCCCAGAAGAGAGAACAGAAGCCCATCCAGAGAGAGGAGAAGAGTGAAGGACTTCCAAAGAGAGAAGAGGACAGAAGGGCATTTGGAGAGAGGAGAACACAGAAGGACATCTAGAGAGAGGAGAAGAGAGAAGGGAATTCAGAGAGAGCAGAGGACAGAAGGGCATCCAGAGAAATGAGAGAACAGAGAGTCATCCAGAGAGAATATAGGACAGAAAGGCATCTAGAGAGAGGAGAAAAGAGAAGGGCAACCAGCAACAGGAGAAGACAAAAAGGGAATCCAGAGAGGAGAAAACAGAAGGGCATCCAGAGAGAGCAGAGGACAGAAGTGATTCATGGAGAGGAGAGAACAGAAAGCCATGAAGAGAGAGGAGAAGAGAAAAGGGCATCCATGGAGAAAAGAGGTCAGAAGGTCATCCAGAAAGAGGAGAGAACAGAAATGCATCCAGAGAGTGGAGTAAACAGAAACATATCTACAGGGAGAAGAGAACAGAAGGGATCCAGAGAAGGAGAAGAAAGAGCGAATCTAGATAGAGGAGAGAACAGAAGGGCATTCAGAGAGAGGTGAGAACAGAAGGGCATCTGGAGAAAGGAGAGAACAGAAGTGCATCCAGAGAGAGGAGAGAACAGAAGTGCATCCCGAGAGAGGAGAAGAGAGAAGGGCATTCAGAGAGAGGATAGGATAGAATGGCATCCAGAGAGAGGAGAAGACAGAAGGGAATCCAGAGAGAGGAGAGAACAGAACAGATTCCAGAGAAAGGAGAGAGCAGAAGGGCATCCAAAAAGAGGAGAAGACAGAAGGGCCTCCGTAGTGAGGAGAGAACAGTGGGCATCTAGAGAGAAGAGAAGACAGAAGGATATCAAGAGTGAAGAGAAAATTGTCGGGCATCCAGAGAGGGGAGAAGACAGAAGGGAATTTAGAGTGAGGAGATAATGGTATGGCATCCAGAGAGAGGAGAGAGCAGAAGGGCATCCTGAGAGAGGAGAAGACAGTAGGGTATCTGGACAGAGGAGAGAACAGAAGGGCATCCAGAGAGAGGAGAGAGCAGAAGGGCATCCAGAAACAGGAGAAGACAGAAGGGCATCTAGAGAGAGGAGTGGACAGAAGAGCATCCAGAGAGAGGAGAAACAAGAAGGACATCCATAGAGAGGAGAAGACAGAAGGGAAGCCTAAGAGATGACAAAACAGAAGGGCATACGAAGAGAGGAGAAGACAGAAGGGCATCCAGAGAGAGGAGAGAACAGAAGGGCATCCAGAGCGAGGAGAAGACAGAAGGGCATCCATAGAGAGGAGAGGGAAGAAGGGAATCCTGAGAGATGAGAGAACAAAGAACATCCAAAGAGAGCAGAAGACTGAAGGGCATCCATAGAGAGGAGAGGACAGAAGGGCACTCAGAGAGAGGAGAAGACAGAAGGGCATCCGGAGAGAGGAGAGAACACAAGGGCATCCAGAGAGAAGAGAAGAGATGACAGAATGGAATCTAGAGAGAGGAGAGAACAGAGGGGCATCCAGAGAGAATAGAGAGCAGAAGGGCATCCAGAGAGAGGAGAAGACAGTAGGGTATCTGGAAAGAGGAGAGAACAGAAGAGCATCCAGAGAGAGGAGAGAGCAGAAGGGTGTCCAGAAAGAGGAGAGAGGAGGGGATCAGGAGAAGACAGAAGGGCATCCAGAGAGAGGAGAGGATAGAACGGCATCCAGAGAGAGGAGAAGACAAAAGTGAATCCAGAGATTCCAGAGAACAGAGTAGAGAAGAGAAGTGCATCGAACGAGAGGAGAAGATAAAAAGTGAATCCAGAGAGAGGAAATAACAGAAGGGCATCCAGAGAGAAGAGATGACAGAAGGGCATCCAGAGAGAGGAGAGGATGGAAGGGCATCCAGAGAGAGGAGAGTGAAGAAGGGCATCCAGAGAGAGGAAAGGACAGAAAGGATCCAGAGAGAGGAGAGAACAGAAAGCCCTCCAGTGAGAGTAGAAGAGAGAGGGCACCCATGGAGAGGAGAGGTCAGAAGGGAATCCAGATAGAGGAGAGTACAGAAGGCCATCCAGAGAAAGGAGAAGACAGAAACACATCCACAAAAATTGGAGAACAGAAGGGCATCCAGAGAGCAGAGAAGATAGAAGGGTGTCCAGGGAGAGTAGAGAATAGAACGGTAACAAGAGAGCAGGGAAGACCAAAGAACATCAAGAGAGAGCCCAGAACATAAGGGCATCCAGAGAGAATATAGGACAGAAGGGCATGTAGAGAGAGCAGAGAACAGAAGGTTATCCAGAAAGAGGATATGACAGAATGGCTTCCAGAGAGAAGAGAGAACAGAAGGGCATCCAGAGAGAAAAGAGGACAGAAGGGCATCCACAGAAAAGAGTAAAGAAGGCCATACAGAGAGAGGAGAAGAGAGAAGGAATCTATATGAAGAAGAGGACAGACGGGCATCCTGAGAGCGGGGAGGACTGAAGGGCATCCAGAGAGATGAGAAAACAGAGAGGCATTCAGACTGAATAGAGCACAGAAAGGAATCTAGAGAGAGGAGAGAAGAGAAGGGTATCAAGAGAGAGGAGAGGACAAAATCTCATCCAGAGAGAGGAGAGGACAGAAAGATATCCAGAGAGAGGAGAGGACAGAAGGGCATCCAGATAGAGGAGACTACAGAAGAGATCCAGAGAGAGGAGAGAACAGAAAGCCATCCAGAGAGGGTATCTGGAAAGAGTAGAGTAAGAAGGGATCCAGAGAGAAGAGAGAACAGAAAGCTATCAAGAGAGAGGAGAAGACAGCAGGGCATCCATTGAGAGGAGAGAGCAGAAGGGCATCCAGAAAGAGAAGAAGACAGAAGAGCATATGGAGAGAGAAGAGAAAAGAAGAGCATCCAGAGAGAGGAGAGACCAGAAGGACATCCAGAGAGAGGAGAAGACAGAAGGGAAGCTGAAGAGATGAGAAAACAGAAGGTCATAGGAAGAGAGGAGAAGACAGAAGGGCATCCAGAGAGAGGAGAGGACAGAAGGGTATCCAGAGAGAGCAGTGTGAAGAAGGGCATCTAGAGAGTGTAGAGGCCAGAAGAGATCCAGAAAGAGGAGGGAACAGAAGGGCATTTAAGGAGAGGAGGGAACAAAAGGGCATCCAAAGAGAGGAGAAGACAGAAGGGCATCCAGAGAGAGGAGAGGATAGAACGGCATCCAAAGAGAGGAGAAGACAGAAGAAAATCCAGAGAGAGGAGAGAACAGAAGGGAATCCAGAGAGAGGAGAAAACAGAAGGGCATCCAGAGAGGAGAAGACAGAAGGGAATCCAGAGAGAGTAGAGAACAGAAGGGAATCCAGAGAGAGAGAGAGAGAGAACAGAAGGGCATCCAGATTGATGAGAAGACAGAAGGCCATCCAGAGAAAGGAGAGAACAGAAGGGCATCCATCAAGAGGAGAGAACAGAAGGGCATCCAGAGAGAGTAGAAGACAGGAGGGAATCCAGAGAGAGGAGAAATAGAAGGGCATCCAGAGAGAGGAGAGAGCAGAAGGGCATCTGGAGAGAGGAGGGCATCTCAAGAGAGGAGAGAACAGAAGTGCAACCAGAGAGAGGAGAGAGCAGAAGGGCATGGAGGAAGAGGAGAAGACAGAAGGGCATCCGGAGAGAGGAGAGAACAGAAAAGCATCCAGAGAGAAGAGAGACCAGAAGGAAATCAAGAGAGAGGAAATGTCAGAAGGGCATCCAGAGAGAGGAGAGAAGAGAAGGGCATCTAGAGAGGAGAAGACACAAACACATAAACAGAGAGCGAAGAACAGAAGGGCATCCAGAAAGAAAAGAGGACAGAAAGGTATACAGAGAGAGGAGAGCACAGAAGGGCATCCGGAGATATAAGAGAACAGAGAGGCATCCAGGGAGAATAGAGTACAGAAGGGCATCTAGAGAGAGGAGAGAAGAGAAGGGCATCCAGCGAGAGTATAAGACAAAAAGGGAATCCAGGGAGAGGAGAGAACAGAAGGGCCTCCAGAGAGAGGAGAGGACAGAAGGGCATCCAGATATAGGACAGGACAGAAGGTTTTCCAGAGAAAGCAGTGTGAAGAAGGGCATCCAGAGAGATTAGAGGACAGAAGGGATCCAGAAAGAGGAGAGAACAGAAAGGCATCTAGAGAAAGGAGAAGTCAGGAGGGAATCCAGAGAAAGGAGAAGACAGAGGGCATCCAGAGAGAGGAGAGAATATAAGGGAATCCAGAGAGAGGAGAGAGCAGAAGGGCATCCTGAGAGAGGAGAAGACAGTATGGCATCCAGAGAGAGGAGAGAACAGAAGGGCATCCAGTGAGACGAGAGAGCAGAAGGACATCCATAAAGAGGAGAAGACAGAAGGGCATCCGGAGAGACGAGAGAACAGAAGAGCATCCAGAGAGAGGAGAGGACATAATGACAATCTGAGAGAAGAGACAACAGAACCACATCTAGAGAGATGAGAGGACAGAGGAGATCCAGAGAGAGAGGAGAGAACAGAAAGCCATCCAGTGAGAGGAGAATACAGAAGGGCATCCATGGAAGAAGACGTCAAAAGGGCATCCACAGAGAGGAGAGAACAGAGAGGCATTCAGAGATATTAGAGGACAGAAGGGCATCTAGAGAGTGGAGAGGAAAGAATGGCATCCAGAGAGAGGAGAGGACAGAAGGAAATCTAGAGTGAGGAGAGAATGGTACTGCATCCAGAGCGATGAGAATACAGAACGGCATCCCAAGAGAGGACAGAAAAGAAGGGCATCAAGAGATAGGAGAGAACAGAAGGGTATCCATAAAGAGGAGAGGACAAAAGGGCATCCAGATAGAGGAGACAACAGAAGGGCATCCAGAGAGAAGAGAGAGCAGAAGAGCATCCAGAGAGAGGAGAAGAGTGATGGGCATCCAGAGAGAGGAGAGGACAGAAGGGCATCCAGAGAGAGGAGAGAACAAAAGGGCATCCATAAAGAGGAGAATACAGAAGGGCATCCAGAGAGAGGAGAGAACAGAGGGCATCTGGAAATATGAGAAGAGAGAAGGCATTCAGATGGAGAAGAGGACTGACGGGCATCCAGAGAGAGGAGAGGACAGAAGGGCATCAACAGAGAGGGAAGAACATAAGAGCATCGAGAGAAAGTAGAGAACAGAATGGCATCCAAAGAGAGGAGAGGACAGAAGGACATCCAGTGATAGGAGAAAACAGAAGGGGATCCAGAGAGAAGAGAGAACAGAAAGGCATGCAGAGAGAAGAGAGAACAGAAAGGCATCCAGAGAGAGGAGAGGACACAAGGGCACCCAGAGAGATGAGAGAACAGACGATCATCAAGAGAGAGAAGGGAACAGAAGGGCATACAGAGAGAGTAGAGGACACAAGGGCATCCAGAGAGATGAGAGAACAGAAGATCATCAAGAGAGAGAAGAGAACAAAAGGGCATACAGAGAGATGAGAGGACAGAAGATAATCTAGAGAGAGAAGAAAACAGAAGGGCAACCAGATATATGAGAGGACAGAAAAAATCCAGAGAGAGGAGAGGACAGAAGGGCATCCTGAGTGTGAAGAGTACAGAAGTGCACCCAGAGAGATGAGAGGACTGAAGGGCATCCAGAGATAGGTGAGGACAGAAGGGCCTCCATAGAGAGGAGAGAACAGAAAAGCATCCAGAGAGTGGAGAATACAGAAGGGCATCGAGAGAGAAGAGAAGACAGAAGGGCATCCAGAGGGAGGATAGAACAGGAGGGCATCCAGAGAGATGAGAGTACAGGAGAGCCTCCATAGAGAGAAGAGAACAGAGTGGCAACTAGAGAGATTAGAGGACAGAAGGGAATCCAGAGAGAGAAGAGGACAGAATATCATGCAAGAGAGGAGAGGACAGAAGGGCATCCAGAGAGAGGAGAGGACAGAAGGGCATCCAGAGAGAGCAGAAGACAGAAGGGCATCCAGAGATAGGAGCGAACAGAAGTGCATCCTGAGAAAGGAGAAGACAGAATGCATCCAGAGAGAGGAGAGAACAGAAGCGCATCCACAGAGATGAGTGAACAGAAGATCATCCAGAGAGAGAAGGGTACAGAAGGGAATCCTGAGGGATGAGAGAACAGAACGGCATGTAGAGAGAGGAGAAGACAGAAGGGCATCCATAGACAGGTGAAAACAGAAGGGCATCCAGAGAGAGGAGAGGACAGAAGGGCATCCAGAGAGACGAATGAAGAGAAGGGCATCAAGAGAGAACAAAAGACAGAAGGGCATCGGGATAGAGGAGAGAACAGAAGGTCATCCAGAGAGAAGAAAAAATAGAAGGGCATACAGAGAGAGGAGAGGACAGAAGGATATCTGGAGAGAGGATAGAACAGAAGTGCATCCTGAGAAAGGGCGGGCAGAAGGACATCCTGAAAGTGAAGAGAACAGAAAATCATACATAGAGAGGAGATAAGAGAAGCACATCAAGAGAGATGGACAGAAAGAAGGTCATCAATACAGAGGAGAGAACAGAAGGGCATCCATAGAGAGAAGACAGAAGGGCATCGAGAGAGGAGAGGACAGAAGGACATCCAGACAGAGGAGAGAACAGAAGAGCATCCAGAGAGGGGAGCGGAAAGAAGGTCATGCAGTCAGCGGAAAGAACAGAAGGGCATCTACAGAGTGGAGAAGACAGAAGGGCATCAAGTGAGAGGAGAGTACAGAAGGGCATCCGGAGAGAGGAGAGAACAGAAGGGCATCCAGAGAGTGTAGAGACCGAAGGATATCCAGAGACAAGAGAGGAAAGAAGGGCATCCAGAGAGAGGAGAAAACAGAAGGACATCCAGAGAGAGGAGAATACAGAAGGGCATCCAGAAGAAGATAGGAAAGAAAGGCATCTGAAAAGAGGAGAGTACAGAAAGGCACCCAGGGAGAGGAGAAGACAGAAGGGCATCCATAGAGAGGAGAGTAAAGAAGGGCAAACAGAGAGAGGAGAGAACAGAAGGGCATCCAGAGAGAAAGGAGAAAAGAAGGGCATCCACAGAGAGGGGAGAACAGAAGAGCATTGAGAGAAAGGAACGAACAGAAGGGCATCCAAAGAGAGGAGAGGACAGAAGGACATTCAGAGATAGGAGAAAAGAGAAGGGCATCCAGAGAGAAGAGAGAACAGAAAGATATCCAGAGAGAGGGGATGACACAAGGGCATCCAGAGAGATGAGAGAACAGAAGATCATCCAGAGAGAGAAGAGAACAGAAGGGCATACAGAGAGAGGAGAGGACACAAGGGCATCCAGAGAGATGAGAGAACAGAAGTTCATCCAGAGAGAAGAGAACAGAAGGGCATTCAAAAAGAGGAGAAGACAGAAGGGCATCCAGAGAGAGGAGAGGAAAGGAAGGCATCCAGAGAGAAGAGATAACAGAAGGGCATCCAGAGAAAGGAGAAGAGACAAGGGCATCCAGGGAGGAGAGGAAAAAATGTGTCCAGAGAGAGGAGATAATGGAAGGGCATCCAGAGAGAGGAGAAGACAGATGAGCATCCAGAGAGAGAGGAGAGTAAAGAAGTGCATACAGAGAGAGGAGAGAACAGAAGACCATCCAGGGAGAGAAGTGGACAGAAGGGCATCCAGAGAGAGGAGAGAACAGAAGGGCACCTAAAGAGATCAGAGAATACAAGTGCACCCAGAAAGAGGAGAAGACAGAAGGGCACCGTTTGAGAGTAGAGAACAGAATGGCACCCAGATAGAAGAGAGGACAGAATGGCATCTACAGAGAGGATAGAACAGAAGAGCATAGAGAGAACGGCGAGAACAGAAGGGCATCCAATAGAGGAGACGACAGAAGGGCCTTCAGAGAGAGGAGAGAACAGAAGAGTATCCAGAGAGAGGAGAGAACTGAAAGGTATCCAGAGAGAAGAGAGGACAGAAGGGAATCCAGAGAGAGGAGAAGACAGAAAGGCATCCAGAGATAGGAGAGGACAGAAGGGCATCTATAGAGAGGAGAGGACAGAAGGGCATCCGGAGAGGGGAAAGAACAGAAGGGCATATAGAGAGAAGATAACAGTAGAGAATCCAGAAAGAGCAGAAGAGAGAAGGGCATACTGGACATGAGAGAATAGAAAGGCATCCACCAGGAGGAGAACGCAGAAGGGCATCTGGGGAAAGGAGAGGACAGAAGAGAATCCAGAAAGAGGAGAGAAGAGAAGGGCCTCCAGAGAGAGCAGAAGACTAAAGGACATTTAGAGAAAGAAGAGGAAATAAGGGCATATAGAGAGAGGAGAAGATAGAAGGGTATCCAGGATGAGGAGAGAATTGAAGGGATTCCAGAAAGGGGAGAAAAGAGAAAGGCTTCCAGAGACAGGAGAGAATAGAAGAGCATCCAGGGAGAGGGGAAGAGAGAAGGCATCCAGATGGAGAAGAGGAGAGACGGGCATCCAGAGAGAAGAGAGGATAGAAAGGCATCCATGGAGAAAAGAGAACAGAAGGGCATCCAGAGAGAGGAGAGGACAGAAATGCATCTAGAGAAAGCAGAGAAAAGAAGGGCATCCAGAAAGAGGAGAAGATAGAAGGTCATGCAGAGATAGGGGAGACAGAAGGGCATATACAGAGAAGAGAACAGAAGGCCATTCAGGGGGAGGAGAAAAAAGAAGGGCATTAGTATAGAGGAGAGAACAGAAGTGAATCCAGAGAGAGGTGGAAACAGAAGGGCATTCAGGGAGAGGAGATGACAAAAGGGAATCCAGAGAGAGGAGAGACCAGAAGTGCATCCAGAGAGAGGAGAAGACAGAAAGACATCCAGAGAAAGGTGAGCACAGAAGGGCATCCAGAGAGAAGAAAACAAAAGGGCATCCAAAGAGAGGAGAATCCCGAAGGGCTTTCAGAGAGAGGAGTAGACAGAAGGTCATCCAGAGAGAGCAGAGAACAGAAAGCTGACCAGAGAGATTAGAGGACAGAAGTGATACAGAGAGAGGAGAGGACAGAAAAACATCCAGAGAGAGGAGAGGACAGAAGGGCATCTAGAGAGAGGAGAGGACAGAAGGACATCCAGAGAGAGGAGAGAACAGAAGGGCATCCAGATAGAGGAGAGAAGGGAAGTGCATCCAGAGAGAGAAGAAGACAAAAGAGCATCCAGAGAGAGGTGAGTCCAGAAGGGCATCGAGAGAGAAGAGAACTGAAGGGCCTCCAAAAGTAGAGAAGACAGAAGGGCATCCAGAAAGAGGAGAGGAAAGAAAGGCATCCAGAGAGAGGAGAAAACAGAAGGGCATCCATAGAGAGGAGACGACAGAAGGCTTCCGGAGAGAGGAAAGAATAGAAGGGCATATAGAGAGAAGATAACAGTAGAGAATCCAGAAAGAGCAGAAGACAGAAGTGCATACTGGACATGAGAGAATAGAAGGGCATCCAGCAGGAGGAGAACTCAGAAGGGCATCCAGGGAGAGGAGAGGACAGAAGGGCATCCCGAGAGAGTTGAGAACAGAAGGGCATCCAGAGAAAAGAGAGAACAGAAGAGAATCCAAAAAGAGGAGAGAAGAGAAGGGCATGCAGAGAGAGCAGAAGACTAAAGGACATTTAGAGAAAGAAGAGGATAGAAGGGCATCCAGAGAGAGGAGAGAACGGAAGGGCATCCAGAGAGAGGAGAGAACAGAAACACATCTACAGGGAGGAGAGAAGAGAAGGGCATTCAGAGCACAGAGAAGACAGAAGTGCATCCAGGTAGAGAAGAGAATAGAACGGTATCCCGAGAGCGGAGAAGACAGAAGAAAATCCATAGATAGGAGAGAACATAAGGGCATCCAGAGAGAATAGAGGACAGAAGGGCATGTAGAGAGAGTAGAAAACAGAAAGGTATCCAGAAAGAGGAGAAGACAGAAGGGCATAAGAGATAGGAGAAGACAGAAGGGCTTCCAAAGAGAGGAGTTGAGAGAATCGCCTCCAGAGAGAAGTGAGAAAAGGGCATCCAGAGAGAGGAGAGGTCAGAAGGGCATCACAGAAAAGAGTAAAGAAGGCCATACAGAGAGAGGAGAAGACAGAAGGGCATCTAGATAGAAGGGAAGACAAAAGGGCATCTAGAGAGAGGCGAGAACAGAAGGACATCCAGAGAGAGGAGAGGATAGATCAGCATCCAGAGAGAGGAGAGGATAGATCGGCATCCAGAGAGAGGAGAAGACAGAAGAGAATCCAGAGAGAGGAGAGAGCAGAAGGGCATCCAAAGAGAGGAGAGAGCAGAAGGGCGTCCAGAAATTGGAGAGATCAGAAGGGCAAGAAGAAAGGTGGAGAAGACAGAAGGGAATCCAGAGAGAGGAGAGAACAGAAGGGCATCCAGAGAAAAGAGAGAGCAGAAGGGCATCCTGAGAGAGGAGAAGACAGTAGGGCATTCGGAGAGAGGAAAGAACAGAAGGGCATGCAGAGAAAGTAGAGAGAAGAAGGGCATTCAGAAAGAGGAGAATAGAGAAGGGCATCCGGAGAGAGGAGAGAACAGAAGAGCATCCAGAGAGAGGAGAGAGCAGAAGGACATTCAGAGGCAGGAGAAGACAGAAGGGAAGCCGAAGGGATGAGAAAACAGAAGGGAATAGGAAGAGAGGAGTAGACAGAAGGGCATCCAGAGGAATTATAGGATAGAAGGGCATCCAGAGAGATGAGAAAACAGAACGTCATCCAGACAGAGGAGAGGACAGAAGGGATCCAGAGAGAGGAGAGAACCGAAAGCCATCCTGAGAAAGGAGAAGACAGAAGGGCATCCAGGAAGAGAAGAGAAGATAAGGGCATCAAGAGAGGAGAAGACAGAAACACATTCACAAAGAGTAGAGAACAGAAGGGCATCCAGTGAGCAGAGAAGACAAAAGAGCATCCAGAGAGAGGAGAAGACAGAAGAGCATCCAGAGCGTGGAGAACACAGAAGGGCATACAGAGAGATGAGAGAACAGAGAAACATCCAGAGAGAATAAAGGACAGAAGGGCATCTAGAGAGAGAAGAGAAGAGAAGGGCATCCAGCGAGAGGAGAAGATAAAAAGGGAATCCAGAGAAAGAACAGAACAGAAGGGCATCCAGAGATAGGAGAAGACAGTATTGCATCCAGAGAGAGGAGAGAACAAAAGGGCATCCAGAGAGAGAAGAGAGCAGAAGGGCATCCAGAAAGAGGAAAAGACAGAAGGGCATCCAGATAGAGGAGAGAACAGAACAGCATCCGGAGAAAGGAGAAAACAGAAGGGAAGCCAGAGAGACAAGAAAACAGAAGGCCATAGGTAGAGAAGAGAAGACAGAAGGGTACTCAGAGTGAGAAGAAAATTGTTGGGCATCCAGAGAGAGGAGAAAACCGAAGGGCATCAGGCGAGGGGAGAGAAAGAAGGGCATAGGTAGAAAGAAGAAGACAGAAGGGCATCCAGAGAGGGAAGAGGACAGAAGGGCATCCAGAGAGAGGAGAGCACAGAAGCCCATCCAGAGAGACAAGAGAAGAGAAAGGCATCAAGAGAGAATAGAGGACAGAAGGGCATCCATAGAGAGAAGAGAAGGGAAGGGCATCCAGTGAGAGAAGAAGACAGAAGGGCATGCAGAGAGAGGAGAGTACAGAAGTGCATCCAGAGGAAGGAGAGAACAGAAGGGCATCAAGAGGGAGGAAAGAACAGAAGGGCATCCAGAAAGAGGAGAGAACAGAAGGGCATCAAGAGAGAGGAGAAGACAAAAGAAAATCCAGAGAGAGGAGAGAACAGAAGGGCATCCAGAGAGAAGAGGGAGCAGAAGGGCATCCAGAGAGAGGAGAAGACAGTAGGGCATTCGGAGAGAGGAGAGAACAAAAGGGCATCCAGAGAGAGAAGAGAGCAGAAGGGCATCCAGAAACAGAAGAAGACAGAAGGGCATCCAGATAAAGAAGAGAACAGAAGGGCATCTGGAGAAAGGAGAAGACAGAAGGGAAACTGGAGAGACAAGAGAGCAGAAGGCCATAGGTAGAGAGAAGAAGACAGAAGAATATTCAGAGTGAGGAGAAAATTGTAGGGCATCCAGAGAGAGGAGAAAACCGAAGGGCATCAGGAGAGATAAGAGAAAGAAGGGCATAGGTAGAAAGAAGAAGACAGAAGGGCATCCAGAGAGAGAAGAGGACAAAAGGGCATCCAGAGAGAGGAGAGCACAGAAGGGAATCCAGAGAGACAAGAGAAGAGAAAGGTATCAAGAGAGAATAGAGGACAGAAGGGCATCAAGAGAGATGAGAGGACAAAAGGGTACGTAGAGAGAGGAGAGAACAAAAGGGCATCCATAGAGAGAAGAGAAGGACATCCAGTGAGAGAAGAAGACAGAAGAGCATGCAGAGAGAGGAGAAGACAGAAGGGCATCAAGAGGGAGGAGAATACAGAAGGGCACCCAGAGAGAGGAGAGAACAGAAGAGCATCCAGAGAGAGAAGAAAACAGAAGGGCTTCCAGAGAGAGGAGGGCACAGAAGCACATCTGGAAAGAGAAGAGAGAAGGCATCCAGATGGAGAAGAGGACAGATAGGCATCCTGAGAGAGGAGAGGACAAAAGGGCATCCAGGAGTGAAGAGTACAGAAGGGCACCCAGAGAGAGGAGAGGACAAAAGGGCATCTAGAGAGAGCAGAGAACAGAAGGGCATCCAGAAAGACGAGATGACAGAAGGGCATCAGGAGTTAGTTGAAGACAGAAGAGCATCCAGAGAGAAGAGAGTACAGAATGGCCTCCAGAGAGGAGAGAAGGCAGAGGGCATCTAGAGAGAAGAGAAGAAAGTAGCGCATCCACAGAAAAGAGTACAGAAGGCCATACAGAGAGAGGAGAAAACAGAAGGGCATTTAGATAGATGAGAGAACAGAAGGGCATCCAGAAAGAGGTGAGAAAAGAAGGGCATCCAGAGAGAAAAGAAGACAGAAGGGAATCTAGAGTTAGGAGAGAATTGTAGGGCATCCAGTGAGAGGAGAAGACAGAAGGGCTTCCAGAGAGAGGAGTTGAGAGAATGGCCTCCAGGGAAAAGAAAGAAAAGAAGGGCATCCAGAGAGAGGAGAGGTCAGAAGGGCATCCACAGAAAAGAGTAAAGAAGGCCATACAGAGAAAGCTGAAGACAGAAGGGCATCTAGATAGAGGAGAGAACAGAAGGGCATCTAGAGAGAGGAGAAGACAGAAGGGAATCCAGAGAGAGGAGAGAATAGAAGAGCATCCAGAAAGAGGAGAGAGCAGAAGAGCGTCAAGAAAGAGGAGAGAACAGAAGGGCAACAAGAAAGCATAGAAGACAGAAGGGAATCTAGAGTGAGGAGAGAACAGTAGGGCATCCAGAGTGAGGAGAGAGCAGAAGGGCGTCCAGAAATAGGAGAGAACAGAAGGGCAACAAGAAAGAGTAGAAGACATAAGGGAATCCAGAGAGAGGAGAGAACAGAAGGGTATCCAGAGAGGCGAGAGAGCAGAAGGGCATCCTGAGAGAGGAGAAGACAGTAGGGCATTCGGAGAGAGGAAAGAAGGGAATCCAGAGAAAGTAGAGAGCAGAAGGGCATCCAGAAAGAGCAGCAGACAGGAGGGCATCCGGAGAGAGGAGAGAACAGAAGAGCATCCAGAAAGCAGAGAAGACAGAAGTGCATCCAGGGAGAGTAGAGAATAGAAAGGTATCCAGAGAGCAGAGAAGACTGAAGAACATCCAGAGAGAGAAGAGAATATAAGGGCATCCAGTGAGAATAGAGGACAGAAGGGCATGTAGAGAGAGGAGAGAACAAAAGGGTATCCAGACAAAAAAGAAGGAAGAAGGACATTGGGAAATAGGAGAAGACAGAAGAGCATCCTGAGAGAGGAGAGGACAGAATGGCATCCAGAGAAAAGAGAGAAAAGAAGGCCATCCAGAGAGAGGAGAGGGCAGCAGAGCATCCACAGCAAAGAGTAAAGAAGGCCATAAAGAGAAAAGAGAAGACAGAAGGGCATCTAGATAGAGGAGAGAACAGAAGGACATCTAGATAGAGGAAAGAATAGAAAGGCATCCAGAGAGGGGAGAAGACAGGAGGGCTTCCAGAGAGAGAGGAAAGAAAAGAAGGGCATCCAGAAAGAAGAGAAGAGACAAGGAATCAAATGGAGAAGAGGACAGATGGGCATCCTGAGAGAGGAGAGCACAGAAGGGAATCCAGGGACAGAAGAGAATAGAAGGTCATCCAAAGAGAGGAGAAGACAGAAGGGAATCCAGCGAAAGGAGAGAGCAGAAGGGCATCCAAAGAAAGGAGAATACAGAATGTCATCCGGAGAGAGGAGAGAGCAGAAGGGCATCCAGAGATAGGAGAAGACAGAAGGGCATCCAGAGAGAGGAGTGAACAGAAGGGCATCCAGAGAGAGGAGAGAAGAGAAGGGACCCAGAGAGAAGAGATCACAAGTGCATCCAGAGAAAGGAGAGAACAGAAGGGTATCCAGAGAGAGGACAGGACAAAAGTGCATCTAGATAGAGCAGAGAACAGAAGGGCATCCAGAAAGAGGAGAACGCAGAAGGGCATTGGGAGATTGGAGAAGATAGACAGGTATCCCGAGAGAGGAGAGGACAGAATTTCCTCCAGATAGAAGACAGAGCAGAAGGGCATCCAGATATTTGAGAAGAAAGATGAGCATCTACATAAAATAGTACAGAAGGCCATACAGTGAGAGGAGAATACAGAAAGGCATCTGGAGATTGGAGAAGACAGAAGGGCATCCAGAGAGAGGAGAGGAAAGAAGGGCATCCACATAAAATAGTACAGAAAGCCATACAGAGAGAGGAGAATACAGAAGGGCATCTAGATAAATGAAAGAACAGAAGGGCATCCAGAAAGAGTAGAGAAAAAGTGCATGCAGAGAAAGAGAAGACAGAAGCGAATCCAGAGAGAGGAGAGAACTGATGGGCATTTGGAGAGAGGAGAGAACAGATGGGCATCGGGAGAGAGGAGAAGACAGAAGGTCATCCAGAGAGAGGAGAAGAAAAATAGGGAATCCAGTGTGAGGAGAGAACAAAAGTGCATCCAGAGAGAGGAGAAGACAGAAGGGAATCCAGAGAGAGGAAAGAACAGAAAGCCATCCAGAGAGAGGAGAAGACAGAAGGGCATCTAGAGAGATGAGAGAACAGAAGTGCATTCAGAGAGAAAAGAGATCAGCAGGGCATCCATGGAGAGTGGAGTTCAGAAGGGCTTCTAGAGAGAGGAGAGGACAGCAGGGTATCCAGAGAGTAGAAAACCAAAAGGCATCCACAGAGAAGAGAGAACAGAAGGTCATCCAGAGAGTGGTGAAGAAAGAAGGGCATCCAGAGAGAGAGTAGAGAATAGAATGGTATCCAGAGAGTGGAGAAGACAGAAGAACATCCAGAGAGAGGAGAGAACGTAATAGCATCCAGAGAACTACAGGACAGAAGTGTATGTAAAGAGAGCAGAGAGCAGAAGGGTATCCAGAAAGAGAAGCAGACAGAAGGGCATCGGGAGATAGGAGAAGACAGAAGGGCATCCAGAGAGAGGAGAGGACAGAATGGCCTACAGAGAGAGGAGAGAACAGAAGGGCATATAGAGAGGGGAGAAGACAGAAGGGCTTCCAGAGAGAGGAGAGAACAGAAGGGCATCCGGAAAAAGGAGAAGAGAGAAGGCGTGTAGATGGAGAAGAGGAGAGACAGGCATCCAGAGAAAGGAGAGGACAGAAGGGTATCCAGGGGGAGAAGAGAACAGAAGGGCATCCAGAGAGAGGAGAGGACAGAAGGGCATCTAGAGAGAGCACACAACAGAAGTGCATCCAGAAAGAGGAAAAGAGAGAAGGGCATTGGTTGATAGGAGAAGACAGAAGGGCATCCAGAGAGAGAAGAGGACAGAATTGCCGCCAGAGAAAAGAGAGAGCAGAAGGGCATGCAGAACGAGGAGAGGACAGAAGGACATCCACAGAAAAGAGTATAGAATGCCATACAAAGAAAGAATAGAGAAGGGCATCTAGGTAGAGGAGAGAACAGAAAGGCATCTAGAGAGAAGAGAGAACAGAAGGACATCAAGAGAGAGGAGAGGACAGAAGGACATCCAGGGTGAGGAGAGAACAGAAGGGCATCCAGAGAGAAGGTAATATAGAAGGGCTTCCAGAGAGAGGAGAGAACATAATGGCATCCGGAAGAGAAGAGAGAAGGCATCCAGATGGAAAAGAGGACAGACGGGCACCCTGAGAGTGGAGAGGACAGAAGGGTATCCAGGAAGAGAAGAGAAGAGAAGAGAAGAGAAGAGAAGAGAAGAGAAGAGAAGAGAAGAGAAGAGAAGAGAAGAGAAGAGAAAAGCACCCAGAGAGAGGAGAGGACAAAAGGGCATCCACATAAAAGAGTACATAAGGCCATACAGAGAGAGGAGAAGACAGAAGGGCATCTAGAGAGATGAGAGAACAGAAAAGCATCTAGAGAGAGGAGAGAACATAAGGGCATCCACAATGAGGAGAGGACAGAGGGGCATCAAGAAAGAGGGCAGAACAGAAGGGCACCATAGATAAGAGAAGACAGAACGGAATCCAGATATAGGAGAGAACAGAAGGGCATTCAGAGAGAGGAGAGAGCAGAAGGGCATCTATAGATAGGATTAGATAGAAGGGCATCCTGAGAGAGGAGAGAACAGAAGGACATCCAGAGAGGAGAGAAGACAGAAGGGCATGCTGAAAAAGGAGAGGATAGAAAGACATCCCAAGAAAGGAGAGGACAGAATGGCATTCCGTGTGAGGAGAGAGCTGAAGAGCATATAGAGAGAGGAGAAGACAGAAGGGTATCCAGAGTGAGGAGAAAATTGTCAGGCATCCAGACAAAGGAGAAGATAGAAGAGCATCGGGAGAAATGAGAAAAGAGAAGGGCATAGGGAGAGAGGAGAAGACAGGAGGGCATCCAGAGAAAGGAGAGGACAGAAAGACATCCAGAGAGAGGAGAGAAACAAGAGGAATCCAGAGAGAATAAAGGACAGAAGGACATATAGATAGAGGAGAGAACAGAATGGCATCTAGTGAGAGGAGAGAGCAGAAGGGCATCCTGAGAGAGGAGAAGACAGTAGGGGATCTGGAGAGAGGAGAGAACAGAAGGGCATCCAGAAAGAGGAGAAGACAGAAGGGCAACCAGAGAGAGGAGAGAACAGAAGAGCATCCAGAGAGAGGAGAAGACAGAAGGTAAGCCAGAGAGATGAGAAAACAGAAGGGCATAGGGAGAGAGAAGAAGACAGAAGGGTATCCAGAGAGAGGAGAGGAAAGAAGGGCATCCAGAGAGAGGAGAGAGCAGAAGGGCATCCAGAGAGAGGAGAAGACAGAAGGGCATCCAAAGAGAGGAGAGAACAGAAGGACATCCAGAAAAAGGAGATAACAGAAGGCATCAAGAGATAAGAGAAGACAGAAAGGAATTCAGAGAGAGGAGAGAACAGAAGGGTATCCAGAGAGCAGAGAGAGCATAAGGGCATCCAGAGAGAGGAGAAAAAAGAAGGGCATGCAGAGAGAGGAGAGAACAGTAGGGCATCCAGAAAGAGGAGATAACAGAATGGCATCAAGAGAGAGGAGAAGACAGAAGGGAATCCAGAGAGAGGAGAGAACAGATGGGCATCCAGAGAGAGCCGAATAAAGTAGGGCATCCGGAGAGAGGAGAGAACAGAATGGCATCCAGAGAATGGAGAGAGCAAAAGGGCATCCAGAAAGAGGAGAAGACAGAAGGGCATCCGGAGAGTGGAGAGAACAGAAGAGTATCCAGAGAGAGGAGAGACCAGAAGGACATCCACAGAGAGGAGAAGACAGAAGGGATCCCGGAGTGACGAGAAAATAGAAGGGCATAGAGAGAGAGGAGAAGACAGAAGGGCATGCAGAGAGAGGAGAGGACAGAAGGACATCCAGAGAGAGTAGACTGAAGAAGGGCATCCAGAGAGAGGAGAGGGAAGAAGGGAATCTTGAGAGATGAGAGAACTTAGGGCATCCAGAGAGGAGAAGACAGAAGGGCATTCAGAGAGAGGAGAAGACAGAAGGAAATCCAGAGAGAGGAGAGAACAGAAGGGCATCTAGAGAGAGGAGAGAGCAGAAGGGCATCAGGAGAGAGGAGTGAACAGAAGGGCATCCAGAGAAAGGATAAGATAGAAGGGAAGCTGAAGAGATGAGAGAACAAAGGGGCCTAGTGAGAGAGGAGAAGATAGAAGGGCATCCATAGAGAGGAGAGGATAGAAAGTCATCCAGAGAGACAAGAGGACAGAGAGGAATCCAGAGAGAATATAGGACAGAAGGGCATCTAGAGAGAGGATAGAAGAGAAGGGCATTCAGCGAGAGGAGAAGCCAAAAACGGAATCCAGAGAGTGGACAGAACAGAAAGGCATCCAGAGATATTAGAGGACAGAAGGGCATCCAGAGAGAGGTGAGGAAGAAGGGCATCCAGAGAGAGGAGATTGAAGAAGGGCATCCAGAGAGATTAGAGGACAGAAGGTATCCAGAGAGAGGAGAGAACAGAAAGCCATTCAGAGAGAGGAGAAGACAGAAGGGCATCTTGTGAGAGGAGAGAACAGAAGAGCATCCGGTGAGAGCAGAGAACAGAAGGACATCCAGAGAGAGGAGAAGACAGAAGGGAAACCGAAGAGATGAGAAAACAGAAGGGCATAGGATGAGAGAAGACAGAAGGGCATCCAGAGAGAGGAGAGGACAGAAGAGCATACAGAGGGAGAAGAAGATAGAAGGGCATCCACAGAGTGGAGAGGGAAGAAGGGAATCCCAAGAGAGAAGAGAACAAAGGACATCCAAGTAGAGAAGAAGACTGAAGGGCATAAATAGAGAGGAGAAGACAGAAGGGCATGCATAGAGAGGAGAGGACAGAAGGACATTCAGGGAGAGGAGAAGAAAAATAGGGAATCCAGAGAGAGGAGAGAACAGAAGAGCATCCAGGGAGAGGAGAAGACAGAAGGGCATCCAGAGAGAGGAGAGGGAAGAAGGGAATCCAGAGAGAGGAGACAGCAGAAGGGCCTCCAGAGAGAGGAGAAGACAGTAGGGCATCAGGAGAGAGGAGAGAACAAAAGGGCATCCAGAGAGAGGAGAGAGCAGAAGGGCATCCAGAGATAGGAGAAGACAGAGGGGCATTCGGATAGAGGAGAGAACAGAAGGGTATCCAGAGAGAGTAGAGAACTAAAGGGCATCCAGAGAGAGGAGAAGACAGAAGGGCATCTGTATAGAGGGGAGAACAGAAGGGTATCCAGAGAGAGGAGAGAACAAAAGAGCATCCAGAGAGATGAGAGAACAGGAGAGAACCCAGAAAGAGGAGAGAACAGAAGCCCATCCAGAGAAAGCAGAAGAGTGAAGGACATCCAGAGAGAAAAGAGGACTAAAGGCATCCGGATGGATTAGAATACAGATGGGCATTTAGAGAGAGGAGAAGACCGAAGGGCATCTAGATAGAGGAGAGATCAGAAGGGCATCCAGCAAGAGGAGAGAACAGAAGGGCATCCAGGGAAGGAGAAGCCAGAAGTGAATCCAGAGAGAGGAGAGAACAGAAGGGCATTCGGAGGGTGGAGAGTAGAAAAGGGCATCTGGAGAGAGGAGAAGACCGAAGGTCATCTAGAGAGAGGAGATGACAGAAGAGCATTCAGAGAGAGGAGAAGAAAAATAGGGAATCCAGAGATATGAGAGAGCAGAAGAGCATCCAGGGAGAAAAGAAGACAGAAGGGCATCCAGAGAGAGGAGAGGGAAGAAGGACACCCAGAGAAAGGTGACAGCAGAAGGGCATAAGGAGATAAAAGAGTATAGAAGGGCATCCGAAGAGGAGAGAACAGAAGAGCATCCAGAAAGAGGACAGAACAAAAGGGCATCCAGAGAAAGGAGAAGACAGAAGGGAATCCAGAGAAAGGAGAGAAGAGAAGGGCATCTAGAGGGAGGAGAGAGAAGAAGGACATCCAGAGATTGGAGAAGACAGTAGGGCATCTGGAGAGAGGAGAGAACAGAAAGGCATCCAGAAGGAGGAGAGAGCAGAAGGGCATCCAGAGAGGAAAAGACAGAAGGGCATCCGGATAGAGGAGAGAACAGAAGGGCATCCAGAGAAAGGAGAAGACAGAAGGGAAGCCGGAGAGAAGAGGGAAGAGAAGGCCATAGGTAGAGAGAAGAAGACAGAAGGGTATTCAGAGTGAGGAGAAAATTGTCGGGCATCCAGAGAGAGGAGAAAACCGAAAGGCAATTGGAGAGACAAGAGAAAAGAAGGGCATAGGGAGAAAGAAGAAGACAGAAGAGCATCCAGAGAGAGGAGAGGACAGAAGGGCATCCAGAGAGATGAGAGCACAGAAGGGCATCCAAAGAGACAAGAGAACAGAAAGGCATCCAGAGGGCATAGAGGACAGAAGGGCATCCAGAGAGATGAGAGGACAGAAGGGCATGTAGAGAGAGGAGAGAACAAAAGGGCATACATAGAGAAGGATAAAGAGAATGGCATCCAGAGAGAGAAGAAAACAGAAGGGCATGCAGAGAGAGGAGAGTACAGAAGTGCATCCAAAGGGAGGAGATAACAGAAGAGCATCAAGAGGGAAGAGAATACAGAAGGGCACCCAGAGAGAGGAGGGGACAGAAGGGCATCCAGAGAGATGAGAGCACAGAGGGGCATCAAGAGAGAGAAGAAAACAGAAGGGCTTCCATAGAGAGGAGAGCACAGAAGTGCATCTACAAAGAGGAGAAGAGAGAAGGCATCCAGATGGAGAAGAGGACACACGGGCATCCTCAGAGAGGAGAAGACAGAAGTGCATCCAGGAAAGAAGAGAACAGAAGTGCATCAAGAGAGAGGAGAGAACAGAAGGGCATCTAGAGAGAGCAGAGAACAGAAGGGCATCCAGAAAGAGAAGACCTAAATGCATCTGGAGATAAAAGAAGACAGAAGGGCATCCAGAGAGAGGAGAGTACAGAATGGCCTCCAGAAAGAAGAGAAGGCAGAAGGCATCTAGAGAGAGTAGAAGAAAGTATCGCATCCAGAGAAAAGAGTACAGAAGTACAGAGAGAGGAGAATACTGAAGGGCATCTAGATAGATGAGAGAACAGAAGGGCATCCAGAAAGAGGTGAGAAAAGAAGGGCATCAAGACAGAAAAGAAGACAGATGGCAATCTAGAGTGAGGTGAGAATTGTAGGGGATCCAGTGAGAGGAGAAGACAGAAGGAGATTTGAAGAGAGGAGAGAAGAGAAGAGCATCGGGTTAGAGGAGAAGATAGAAGGGCACACAGAGAGAGGAGAAATTAAAAAGCCAATACAGAGAGGGGAGAGAACAGAAGGGCATCCAGAGAGAGGAGAAGACAGAAGGGCATCCAAAGATAGGAGAGGATAGAAGGGCATCCAGAAAGAGAAGACAGAAGAAAATCCATTGAGAGGAGAGAGCAGAAGGACATTCAGAGAGAGGAAAAGACATAAGGGA